>NC_077234.1:147432426-147736801 GCF_027887165.1 Monodelphis domestica | reverse complement strand
GGCAAAGATATTATAATGATTTTCCATGTCCTTCTCCAATCCACTTTAAAATTGAGGAGCTGAGATAAACAGGGTTAGGTGACATGCCTAATACCACACAGCTAGTTAGAATCTGGTGCCAGATTTGAATTAAAGAATGAGTCTTCCTGACTCCAGGTCTTGCACTTTCTCTATCAATTACACCACCTAATCATCCCTCTATAAGCAAACTTCAGGTCTTTTTCAAGGCTTGAAGTACTGCATTTGATACCTTCTGGTTCAGCTCTTCCCATTTTCATAACCACTAGCCCCACAAAAGTTACTGCCCACAGTATTCCCTCTTTCCATGTTGCCATTATCTCTGCCAGCCTGGGAAAACATGGGAACCAGGGGAAAGGCTCAGAAGAAGCCTTAGGCTATTCAAAGTGCCATTATTATAGTAGTAGTCTCTCGCCGAGGATGACGATTGTCTTTGTGTGCTTTCATCTGTGATGTAGATGAGTATGCACAAAAACACTTGTGCATGAAGGAGATTTAAAGTGGAAAAGTCGATGCACAGAGACAGTCCCACTCTCTTGGCTTTGGAAGCCTGGGTCCAATGGCATGAAAGGTCGTTAAACCTGGAGACTTCCTCAGCTGCATTGGATGGCCTTGTTGTCTTTTGTGCTCCAAAATGCCCTAAGCACTCCACAGTGATGTGCTGCATAGCCCTCTCAGCCACTGAATATTCTTATTGGTTTCTTCCATATGTTTGGCCGAAGCAGTCTTCACATGCTGGGTGAGCAAAGCCTTAGTTCACCAGGGCTCTACGACCCGATGGCTACCCTCACAAGGTTTAGCCGGCCTGTCAAAGCCGTTGCCCGGGGTGTGGCCGCTGCCGCATGCTAACAGCTACTAGGAGCCACAAGTGAGAGCTGGGTGTCATGTGAGGGTCAGAGGTTGGAGAGCAGCCCTAGGAGGGCATGACAAGCCCTCCATCCCAGAGATATTACTCCTCCCTGAGCACCCCATACACCCCACCATTATTATAGTATTTATATATTTACCCATCTAAGATATATAAAATAATACTACTATTTTTATTACTTTCCTATCTCATTTTATGGCATTGACAAAGTTTCTTAATGCTGTATCGCTAACTCCATTTTTTCACAAAAGTTCTATGGTTTTGTTGTTTGATTTTGAACAGAGAAGTGTTTTTTAGAAATATTTATCATTTTATAGCAGAACTAATATTTGTATGTCTATGGGTATTTCAGTTTAAATATGAGGTTTTTTGAAGTATATATTGTTTTCTATTACTTAATACAATATTACTAAATAGATTCTAATGTTTAATTATGAAATTCAAAAATATTTGTCATTTAATTTTCTGATAGAAATTTATTGATTTTTATGCATTTTAATGCTTAATTTCAAAATCCAAATGAAATTTTTCCATCATCCATTGTAAATGAATAATGCATGAAATTTAAGTATGCAACGTAAGATAGTGAATTCATTCTGGAAAATCTCAGCGTCCATATTTATCTCAGAATGAACATTATCCAGAAAATAGGAGTAACTTAGCTTTTAATTCATCTAATCTTTAAAAAAAAATGAAACCAAAAAGAATGCAGAAATCAAGGAAAAGACATATAGCACTGAAACAAATAGCTTAAAATATAGATAATATTATTAAATTTGGGGTTTTTTATAAAATATACTATATGTTATTAATTTTTATTTCTCTAAAGTGCCAGTTCACTGCGTTGTATCACTGCAGTTCTAATACAAGGACAGACGAATAGGGCAGATTAGTGTCAAATTCCAAATCCCATTCTGATTCAGACTACCACTCTAGACATGAATAGAAAGAAGAACCTAGACTGAACTAGGCTGATTAGTTCAACAGTTTCAGTTACTATCTAAGAGATTAAGCCAAATGGATAAGGGAGATTGCAAGATAAACCATGGAATTCTTAGGAGTAAGTTTTACATACTCAGGTTGTTTCAAGGAATAAATAAAGTGTATTGTGATCAAATGGCAGTTCAAATTGCTTGCATCTATGCAATGAGTATTTTTTGTCCCATTATAATATTTGAAATAAAAAAGGTATCATTTTAACTCTTTTAATTAGAAAATTTTAAAAGTTTATTCTGTAATACTCACAAAATATTATGTGATATATGTATTTTTTTCCTTAATTTCAGTGGTTACTTAACATTTTTTCCTGAATCACAGAGTTAGTATTTATCTTCTTGAGATACAAAATACTAAATCTACACATCCTGAATGTGTAGATTGTAATTGAAATGTGAACTGTAATTGAAATGTGTGAAAAAGAATTTCATATGATAATTCTAAAGGAACTGAAGAATATTTTTAGGATTTTGAAAAATGATATTAATTGCATACTTGATTAATGGATTGAGGTCAGGCCTAGAAAGAACTCTCTGGTAGTTTGCCTAGCCTTGACAGCAAGAGAGTGTCTTGCTCAAAATTGTTATTAGGCAGTTGGATGAAGACATAAATTACAGGATTATCAAATTGGTAGATAACATAAGCTAGTAGAGATAGTTCGTTCATTGGGATAAAGAAATTAACTTCTGAAATTTCCTTCAAAAAGCTTTTTAAAATAGTATGAATCACTGAGCATGGTAGTGCACACCTACATTCCCTGGTGCTGAGGCAGGTGAGGCTTGTGGATTACTAGAATACAAGAAAACTGAGAGGTAGTCTAGGCTACAACTGAGGAGGTTATCCTCATGAAGTCTGGCACTAATATTATGAAGTACTGGGAATGGGATACCAGACAATGAAAGGAGGCCTATTGGATGTGGTGACACAGGTTGGAAAACAATTAGGAAAAAACTTCCATTCTGATTAGAAAACATTGGGATTAGATCTGTTAGGGACCAATTGGTTCCAAATTGGGAGAGAAGGAAGGAATGAACAAATGAAGGAACATATATGAAAAAAAGCAAAAAAAGAAACCAAAAAAGAAAGCTGAAAAGAGAGTTGAATAAAGAATTTTTTATAGTAAGTCTTTAAATTTCTACATTTGGGGAGTTTGGCAAATTGCCATGACAAAAAATATAGTGTCATTCATGTGGAAGTCACTAGTGATCTGCTTCTAGGAGACTGGAGAAATGGAGAGTACATAAACATTCAGGGTTGGCATAAATGCACTTGGTAAAAGTCCTTTTGATTTGACTGTGTATTAAAAATTTTCTTCATCTTTAAAATAACCTGATCATAAAAAATGACTTTTTGTTCATTCTCTCTGAGGGTCAGGACTATTTCACTTTCCTTTGGGAAGTACAAGGATGAAAGGGAGGTGAATGGCTTAAAGACCAAGTCCTCCCCTCCCTTAAGGCCATGTGTTTCAGAGAAAGAGGTCTGGAGTTTTAGTCTTTACTTTCATTCTTTTTGATTTTAGTTTAGTTTAGCTTAGTTAAGTTTTGTTTAGTTTAGAACTGCCATCATTGGGCAATTCAGGTCACAGGCATCTGGGAATGCTGAAATCAAGATTAATTGGGGCCAGCCCAGAAATAAAGTCTTAAGCAGCAAGTGTCTGGGATATTAAATCAGAAGGCTTTGAACTTGAAATTTGGTACAACTAATTATTGGTAGGAAATGAACTAAATTGTGAGGCTAATCTCATTCTTATTTTGAAACTGAGACAGTGAGGGTGGATCTTTGGATGGAGAATTTGCCTTTATGTCCCCAATGTGTTGGGAGAAATATTAGTATACTAATTGATGCTATATCTTAGAAGTAATACTGCTTTGTTTAAAAAACAACAACAACAACAAAACTAAGTAGTTAAATAAAGTTTTATCACTAGTTATGTGAACTTTAAAATGAGGGAACATAATTTGTAGGGGCTCAAATTAACTGACAGAATAAAGGCATTTCCAAACACATTCCAATTACTAGAGAAAAAAATTGTAATAGGTCTGGCCCTGACACAGCAGTGACAGAGTCAACTCACTTTACATATGCATTTTGTTATTTTTGAGACTTTAAAACTCATTTCAAAAATATTTAAAATATGACTGTGAAAAATTAACTAAAGTGACATGGATACATGAATAATTAGCATTTTACAATTAGACTTATTATTTATTCATCTTTAGATAGCTTCTAAATGTTCTTTTCTTCTTTTTTTGAGACTTGGGTTAGAAAATTTTATATCTATTATCTAAATAATATAAAACTCACTCTTACTATTCAAAAATTAGAACTATGTCTGATTCTTTAAATGCATATTTATATATAATTCAATTGTATATATAAACACATGTAGGCATACACATCAACATGTCTATACATGCATATGTGTGTATGTCTGTATGTACTATCTATCTAATGCAGATAGATGATAGAACAATAGACAAAGAATTCTAATAATTTAAAACTTGTATTTGCATTAAGACTGGTTTAAAAACAAACAAAAAACTCCTTCATATGGTGATTTTTAGTGTATAACAAGCTTGGTCAAACATCTTTTTTCTAATTCAGTGCATGTTCCCTCTGAATAAACTTAGCTCATTCATTATTCCTTCATTTCTCTTAGAGATAAGCTTGTCTACATTACCTAATTCCCCATCATTGTGACTATTGTTATTTTTCACTCTTTTCATTTGTTTGCCTTTCAGCCAGTAGTCTCTTTACTTTTTTTTGTTATCAGTCCCAACATTTTCAGGATTACTATCTACCATTCTATCTGATTCATCATTCAGCTTGCTCTCTTATTATCAGGCAAGGCATTATTAGTCTCATTGTCCTGTTTCTCCTGGCTTACATATTTAATAGGATCAGATAACTCTCCTTTTTTTCCCTCCTGCTCCAAATGAGACTCCACTGTGCCCTCTGTTAAGAACGATTTTGCTATTAAGTCATGTTTTCATTAGTTTTTATTCTATCTTGAAAAAAATTTAATATATACCTACATGCATATATGTACATAAATTTATATTTTTTGTCTTGATGCTTGATTCCCAATACACTGTTCACTTAGTAACAGAAGATTGAAATTGGAATACCATTTATTTTTAATTTTTATTAAATGATATTTTTATAATAGGAAAGATCCCTAGGTATGCAGACAACTCCTTATACACAATAATTTTCTTAGCCTAAATAATGCAGATATTTTAGAACTTTAAAATTTTGATTACCTCAAAATATTTTCCCCATTTGCATTCATTAGGATGTCTCTAGCTTAGCCATTCTTGACAATATAATAATTTTCAGTCAACATCCTTCTAGTCATTTGAAACGGGAGGGGGTGAATAATATATCATACTTCACCATTTGGAAATAGGCAGGAAAGTGAGACCCAACAAATCATTCCAACCAGATTGAGAAGGAAGATTTCTATTTTTCAATGGTGATCAACCTTTTCAATTAAAAAATTCTCATTCAAGGAAAAGAGGGGCCATCTCCACTGACTTTCAGATCTTGAAGGCATTAGAACGTACAAGACAAATGTTACCCAATTCTCAAGAGGGCAGAAGTAACCTAACACTATATTTCTACATGTGACCTAATGACCACAAATTGTTGACTAGACTTAAAGCTACAAGTTTTCTACATTCTCTTGTTCTCCACCTTCAAGTTTCTTTGTAATTGATTAGGAAAGAAGAGCCTTTGATTCTATGCTTTCTCTTTCCTCTTAGACAAAAAAACAAAACAAAACAAAAAAAAAAACACAAAGGACTCTTTCCTTTTATACTATTCTAGATTCAAGGGAATATTTTTAGAGTTAGGACAGATGACCAATTTCTCTTCTTAAATACTGTCTGATTAGATGGTTATGTTATATGTTGTATTACTATACTTAATGAACGGAGGAAGCCAATACATAAAATGAATCAAAATGGGTTTACTGGAAAACATAATATATTTGGTTAAGTTCTAAGAAGATGGGAACATATGTTCAAATGTGAATGCCCTTGACATTCTTCTGAATTCCTTGATTTTCTTATCAGTTCTCATGACTATGGAAGGAAATCACCAGAGTTCTCTTCATGACTTCTTTTGACAGAGTTCTTTTCAGCATCAGGAGGATTTTTTTCAGAGTATAATTTGAAGTTAAGCTGCTCTGGCTCATTTATAGAAAAATGTGTCATGTCTTGCAGTTACTCATCAAACATGTTTTGCTTCATGGTCAAATTCAGTAATTTGAGAATGTTGATCAGGCAGGCTTCATCCTCTGAAGGAGTTCTGAAATGACAGTTGATCCCTCCCACAATTCATCCATGGAACACATTTGAGTTTCTCACCAACCTCAAATAGTTAGGAGGAGAGACTTATAATGGGCAATTTCTCAAAATTAGCCTAAGGATGATATACCTTTAGTAACATGTGAATACAATTGACATATCAATGCTATAGGTTTAGCCTATTCACCTAATAATATTTATCTTGAGAACAGTATTAAAAGAAGGTGTAATCTGAGTTTGGCAGCAAAGCCACCCAGTATCCTAAATGAAGTCCGAAGAGAAAATGTCTGAAAAACAACAAAAATGTCAAAATGACAATATTGGACTTTTCTATTTGCTCATCTCTTTTGCTTTGATAGTTTTATCCCAGAAAGATATTCATTTTAAATTTATTTTTATCCTCTTTTCTAGAATACTTTTATATCTCATATATTTAAGGTGTCTACTAAGATTTCCCAAATTCACTGTTGGTCAGTGCCTCAGAAAATGCTATGAAATTTGGTCTTCATAATGAAGATGAAGAAATCATGTTAACATGTTTCCCTTCTACAAATAATTTGAAAATGCAACCCATTGACAGTCACTCATAAGGCATCAGTTAGCAAGAGGTATTCAGAAAAATACCTTTAAACTAAAGTAAAAGCAGAAGTGGAGCCAATGGTAATCATTAAAGAACTGCAATGTCTGATATTCGTAGAAAAATGACTAAAATAAGTCACGTCTAATTATTTCATTCATTATAAATCTGATGTAGAACACAATGACCTGAAATTAATCATTCTTTCAATTTCTTATTTTGATTTCTATTTATTGCAAATCAGTTGATTTAACAATTGATTTTTATATTTGCAATTAACCATGATTTTATTTAATATTAAAATATTGATTCCCTATTGTGATGAGAGTTTGAATTGGCACCTAGAGCTAATCTGGATGTTTTGGTCACTGCCTATCTACCCAACTAGTGGTTTGTAGACCTAATTGATGTATATGATTGGAATAGAAGCGAAAAAGGGATGAAGATTTTGTTTTGATTTGTTTTATTTTCCCCAGAGTTTTAATTTCCTCCAGAAAACATGCTCCACTTCTTGACTTTGGTAGGGAACCTTAATTTTTATATAATTTATTCCAGTATTATATAATTTTAACATTAAATATTAAGCTAATGTGATGGCAATTTTTTATTTTAGAATTGACTATATTAAACAAGAAAAACATTGACTTATTAGACAAGACCAAATTAAGCTAAGCTTAATATATCTATAATGGACAAATAGGCCAAGATGCTATGAGTCAAAAGATGCAGGACATTTTTTTGCTCCACCATTTCCTCATTATGACCTCTGCTATGTCACTTTATTTCTCTAGATCTCAATTTCCTCATATGTAAAACAGTGACTACTTTTTATCACACTGTTTAAAGGCTAGGTTAATTATTTTTCACCCTTCTTCCAGGAATTCTTTAATAGCATTAAGTGGATTTAGAGTGCCCATTCTTTTTACCATTTTCTCCAGTCCCTGCTGATGTTATTTCCCTATTTATAGAGAAACTTTATACCTCAGTTCTGTGTAATCACTTTATAGTCAGATTACCTTTTAAAATACACACACACACACACACACACACACACACACACACACACACACACATACCCCTATACACATATATTTGTTACATCAAAATTCACTGGTATCTCTCTTTATCCCTCCCTTCCGGCCACTAGAGAAAGAACCATTTGAAAACAAGATATATGTACATATGAAACTATGTATTACTTATTTCTACTTTTCAGTTCCTTCTCTGGATTTGGATATATAAAAGACATTCTTCAAACAATATTTTTCTTACTGTATATAATTTTTAGCTTTTTTCACTCTTCATAATTTCAAGTAAGTCGTTTCATTTTTTTTTTATTAAATTAGCCTGCTGGACACTTCTTTTAGTTCAGTAACATTCCATCAGATTAGCCTTTTGAGAGGTATGTTTACTTCAGAGATATAGCAAGAATGAACATAAAAGTACTACCCGTCCCAAAACCTACTACTTTAATTCACCTCCTTTCTATTTTGTAAGGGTGATATTAGAAAATAAGTATTATTTTATTAATTTAGAAGTAAGAAGTAAAGTGGCTAGCTTAAGAAAAGAACTAGAGTTTGAAGCATAGCTAAGAGAGCATGTTGATTTCAAATGTTGACATTTATAACCATTTTTTGTGTCAATTACTTTCTCTGGCAGTTGGGAGTTGATCTCTGGCAGTTGCAGAAACACACTCTGAGAGACTCTCAGAGCTGGAAGAGGTAACATCTTTGCCTCTCTCTCTGTCTGAGGGAAAGATCTGAAGGAGCTTAGTGTTTACCTTTCCCAACTTGGGAAACACTATTGAATATCTATTGTGATTTTTATAGATTGGTTTAACACTGAGAAGACCAAAGAAAAACCTCATCTTTGGTTTGTAAAGATTCAGAGCCCTAACTTGGTTCTTGTTGAAACTCAACCAGCTAGCCTTTGCTATTTTATAATTTGAAGGCAAAGTTAAGAATTATAAAGATAATAGTGGTAGTTTTTATTTAGATAGTATAAATTTGCATTAGTGAGATAAGGGAGGATTAGTGAAGCCTGTGAAACACAGGAGAAGTGGTTCCTTGCAGAACCAGGGTGTTTATTTGGGTGCATTTAGAATCCCTTGGAATTAGAAATCCTATTTTATCCTTATACATTTCAATAAATATTTTGTTTTTATAATAAGATTCTCTTTAGTATCCTTGTGCCTGGCCCTGAAGGGAAGTTCACATTTGAGATTCACTTCATCACTTTTGATTACATATATCAAAAGTATCTGAACAGTTTTAAACCCATATTGAACAGTTTTTCTATCTATATTTATGTAACTTACCATTATCAGTTTTTATGTTTACAGTTTGTTGAGCAAAAACCTAACTGTCTAATTTTAAGGGTCCAACTGACAATTTGGGTAGTTGGAATCCTTATCTCAGCAGGGGGTCTGTGAAAGCAGCTAGAGGTAACAGTTTCACTGTGAGCTGTGGTAACAGTGAGCTGGACTCTAGGTGGCTACAAAAATCCACCTCCCAGTCAACTTGATACAACGATTCTGTACTCTCAGAAAACCTGGTGAATTAGCTACATAAAATCACCATGGGATTTTCTCTGTTAGATATGACTTCTCAAATTTTCACTATTGTACCAGTATATATACAAAATGTACTTGCCTTTGTCTTTCTAATGCCATTACTCTCATTGACACTCCTACAACTAATCTCTTATGTACCTGTGCTAGTATTATTTATCATGTGCTTTTACATGATGATCAAATCTTTGACAGTTGTGTTTAAATATTTAAAAGCAAGTATCAAGCAAGCTACTGCAAAGAGTAATCTAATGTTAAAAGTGAACTATCTAGAGACTAACCTAGATAGAATGCAAACTCAATATGAGGAATTACTCAAAACTAAAGTGACAATGGGAGAAACTAAAAAACATTAAGCAACTTAATTAAAGGGTGCAACTAAATCAGATAGTCCAACTAAATTAGAAATGGAAACTGAAGCACTAGAATGCAAACCAGTTCATATGTTCCCTTTAAGGGAGGTACCTATAGTGTCCCCAGAGCATTATATAGTGTATCTCATATGCCACAAAAAGTTTACACAAACTGATATAGACAGTTTTAAGAAAAATACTCCATCATATGAAGAACTGTAAAAATAAATTTTGGAGAGTTGTAAAATAAAATATTTAGGTGGAAAAACTGTTCAAAACTTTTCAAAACTGTTTAATTTGTCAATCAGGTTCAAACTGTTCTGATACTTTTGGATACTTTTGATAGAAGTAATCAAAAATATATTCAGTGATGAAGTGAAGCTTAAATGTGAACTTTCCTTCAGAGCCAGGTACAATGACACTAAAGAGAATCTTATTATAAAATAAAATGTTTATTGAAACTGTTCAATATAAGGATGAAGAAGGATTTCTAATTCTAACAGATTCTATATCCATCCAAATAAACTCCCAGATTCCAAAAGGAACTGCTTCTCCTGTGTTTCACAGGCTTCACTAATCCTTCCTTATCTAACTAAACCAAATTTATACTATCTAAATAAAAACTACCATCATTATCTTCATAAATCTTAACTTCGTCTTCAAATTATAAAATAGTGAATGCTAGCTGGTTGAGTCTCAACAAGAATCAAGTTAGGACTCTGAGTCTTAACAGACCAAAGTTCAAACCAACTACCAGGTTTTTCTTTTGTCTTCTCATAGTTAAAAAATCTATAAAACCACAATAGATATTCAACAGTGTTTCTCAAGTTGGGAAAGGAAAACACTTAGCTTCTTCAGATCTTTTCCTCAAACAGAGTGAGAGAGAGGCAAAGAAGATAACCCCTCCAGTTCTGAGAGAGACTCTGAGAGTGTATGTCTCTGCCAACTGCCAGAATCTAACTCCCAACTGCCAGAGCCAGTAATTGACCCAGAAAAATGGTTATCATTGTCAACATCTGAAATTAACGTACTCTCTCAGCTCTGCTTCAATCTCCAGTTCTTTCCTCAAACCAGCGACTTTACTTCTTATCTCTAAACTAATAAAACAATACTTCAGAACCCATGGCAGTTGTAAAGCAGTTCAAGCTCTTAATTAAGCTTTACAATCCTTCTAATTTTAACTTTGAGATTTTACTCTTACATCTGCCAAACAATACACAAAATGGGTCATTTTGGTACACAAGCATTAATTGATTCTGTTAAAAGAACTTGATTAGCTCCAGGAATTAGCACTCTGACAAATAAGATCTTCTCAGCTTGTTCTGTGTGTGCACAATTTAACCAAAGCATATTTAAGCAAAAGGCTTTTGGTGGTCATCCACTAGCTTACACACCATTTGAGCATTTGCAAATAGATTATACCAATATGCCAAAATCAGGACAATTTAAATTTTGTCTAGTAATAGAGGACCAACTACCTAGACTGCCAGAAGCTTTTCCATCTAGTAAAAGCACAGCAAGCCTTGTAGTCAAAATCTTGTTGAAAGAGATCATTCCAAGATATGATATACTGCTAAGAGTAGATTCTGATATAGGGAGTTATTTTACAGATTCAGTTCTAAATAAGTTTATGATAATCTGGGTTTCATGCCAAAATTTCATGTCCCATATCACACTCAAAGGTCTGGGCAGGTGGAGAGACTAAACAGAGAAATCAAAACTATACTTAGGAAATTATGCATGGAAACTCATTTGAAAATACAGCCAAAGGTAGAAATTTGGGCCACTTTAAATGAGTCTCCTTGCCCAATTTGCCAATCATGTTTTATGTTTTTATTCATTCATTCAACTTGGCTGGAGCTCTGGGGATGATATGGTGTATGAAATTTAGGAGTTATATCCAGACATAAATAAATTTGAAATGCCACAGAATCAGTAAAACAAGTTCCTTTATCTGAATCAATATGTGTGGTCAGGCCAAAATGAGGAATAATTTCTTTCAAAAGGATTTCAGCAACAAAAGCCTCTATGGCATGAGTAGTAGGAAATGCTTCAGAGAACCTGGTCAGTTGATCGAGTATTATCGGACAAAATTTACACTGTCCAACTTTTGACGTAGAGATAACGTCAACTTTTAAGTGCTCAAATAGTGTGTAAGCAAGAGGAAATCCATCAAAGGCTTTTCCTCAAAAAGCATGTTGATTAAAGGCCTGGCAGTTAGAACAGGATGTACATACTCTGGTGTCAATTGTAGTTAATCCAGGTGCTATCCATACTCTTTAACAGAGTTGACAATGCCTTGAGTGCCAAAATGACCATGTTTATTCATAGCGTGACATATTTGGTTACAGTAAGCTCTAAGCAGTAAGGTTTTGCCATCTGATGACACCCATACTCCATATATCTATTTTGCTTTAAATTCCTGCTTCCATTTTTCCATTTCCTTGTCATTATAAGAAAGGGATAGATCCCAATCATCAGTAATTGTTAGTGGCATAATTAATTCAGGGCCTTCTAAGACTACTAGGTTTTCTGCGATAACAGCTTGGTTATTTTCCCTGGATACAGGGTCTGTGCCACCTGAATGGGCAGAGCAGTGAATGACAGCTATAGCTTTGGGGAGTTGGGTGACAGAAAAAAGTTCAGTAATAAGATTTGCAGTGGCAATGCAATTTCCAGTTGATGATGAGAATTCCCTCTGAAGCCATAGCAAGCCAATGGTGAAACATATGCCAAAGGTGTAGTGGGAGTCTTTTATCCTTTGCAATGATACAGGTCTGTTACAAAACTTTGAGTTCGGCATGCTGTGAACTTACATTTGAGGGTACTGAAGGTGATCACAGAGTATCAAATTCAGTAACTACTGCAGCTCATGTATAGAACACACCATCCCTCATAAATGAAGAACCATCTCTAAATAATAATAAATCTGAATATTCTAAAGTGGTGTCCAATAAATCATTATGAAGTTTATCAACAGTGGATGATAAAGATGTACAATTGTGTAAAGGTTCTCAGGAAATTGGTAAATCATGGAGAAAGGTTGCAGGATTAAGAACTCTACAGCATTTTAGTGTGATATGTTAATTATTTAACAGGCTATCTCATATCTAGTAATCCTTTTTTCAGTTAATGTCTGTGTCCTATGTCTTAATAACAATCCCTTGACCTTGTGTGGGCACATTCTGGTCTGAGGGCATTCCAATAACAGATCCATCTTTCCTGATACTTCTCCAATCCAAACTGGTTATTAAACTTTATCTTATGTGAATTCACAGTCAGATAAATAGACTATCTTTTCTGGGGCACAGAGGGAGCTGAACATCAATTCAATCATTCAATGGCAAATAGTACTTATTGGACCCCTGCTGCTTCCTCTCAGCAGGTGGCATCTCTCTCCTTTGCCTCACCGAGCAATATTCCCTCTCTCCCCTCAACTCCTCCGTACCCTGCTACAAACCTTCATTATCCACCAGTTTTCATATCCCACATCTTTTCCCAATAAATATTATAGTCTGAGGACTCCTGCACAAGCTCCTGCAGGATTGAGTTCCTCTTCCAGAGTCTCCTCAAGTGTCTGTCCTCCATTCCAACTCCAAATAAGAGTTCTTCCAAATCCCGAAACCCTTCCATGGTCCTCTTTTTAAATATCTTTTTCTCTTGTGTCACCTACCCTATATTTCATGTCTACCAATCACAGCAGATGCTCTGCTCTAGGACTGCCCAGAAGACAATTAGTTGATTCTAATTCATTACCCACTATCACACACATGGGTCACAGACCTCCTACCTCATGATTAAGAGGGAGATTTACACCCTTGGTAATCAGATCTAACATGGGCTGATCTTCCCACTCAACTTCAAGTACTGTGCTTACATTTCTGAGGATTAAATCAACAAATAGACAGAGAATTACAATTCAATCTTAACAGGTTCCTACAGACACTATTCTATAAGAAAGCTTGGGAACCTTTACATGTGTCCCTGATACCCCCCTGACATTAACTGAGCAAATTGAACTGCAATCCAAATCAGGCGTATGCTTCAATATAGACCAAGAAGCTCCAGTGTCCAAAAGACAATCATAATAGGTCTTATCAATCTTTAATGTTACATGGGGCTCATTAGAATGGGGGGATAGTGGATAGGGCCAATGGGCAGTAAATGTCAGGTTTTGGAAAATCAAAGGTTGTATCCTATGATTTCTATGCTCCAACCTCCCCCCACCACATACCTTACACCTTCATAATTTTTATATTATATTTCCTTTTATGAACATATTGATTAAATCATGAGACTTTACTATTTAAAATTAAGATGGATGAATGATAAAAAAAATCATGTTTTAAATGCTATGTGCAAATCATTATTGACAAAAAGAGAAAAGGGAGTATGACATCGTTTTTAAGGAATCCTGTTGCATTTAAGGAGACTAAAATAAATTTCTATTTTAACTATAATCATATGCCAATTCCCTGTGGTCCCTGTGAATCTTAAAATTTCTCACATTGTGAATCTTAAAACTTCTCAGACTCTACCTTGGAACATTTGGTTAAGGCTATTCCTCATTTTAAATAAGGGAGGTACTTAGTCAGGAATATATGTGAGAACTTTACATTACTCCACCCATACTTAAGCATACTTTAGGGGAAGATAAAGTTGTAAACTCCTTACAGAACAATGAAAAGTACTTAACCCATACTTAAAGTAAAGCTAAAACCCTTAAGCTGGGTCTATTTTTAGATCTAATACAAAAAAGATGCTAAGTACCTATGAAGGTCAAATTAATCACTAAAAGTTCAAGCAAGCTTAGCAAGAGGTGTGAGGTTTTAGTCTACCCAGAGAAGGTGATAACAAGGTGTGAATTAAGAATGGTCAGTCCTGTGAAAATGTCTACTGTGACTGGTAGACGTGAAAAATTAGGGGAGGTGACGTAGGAGAAAATTCTCTTTAAATGGAGGCCAGAAGGCCTCTGAATTTTAATTCTGCATTGGAAGCTGAAGTGGAGCTCAGGAGCTGAGCTGGAGGTTCTCTCTGAACACTAGAGTTTTGCTTGGAAAGATTTTGAGGTGAATAATAAAAGACTGACCAGTCTCTCTCTTGAAGCTTAGGCCTAGGCCATGTTGGCCTAGGCCCTTCATACTATATTTCTCTTATTCTCTCTCATTTTTCTTTAATTCCTTTATTTGTATTAATTAAAATATCCATTAAAATCAAGCTGACTTGGGTAGATTTCATATTTGGGAATTTTCCCATGGCAACCATTTTATTTTTTAATATAAAATCAAGACACTAAAAATTATCTTTACAGTTTTGGCAATTCAACGTCTTGAAACCATATTTTTGTGGTCACAGTTAAAGCAACCACTCTTTTATCTGTAACATCCCTAGAGTACAGCAAGTAGATGACAATATTCTTTCTAGAGTACTATTTTATTAATAAGACCATATCAGTTACTGATATTGACATTTCATATTGCCAAGGACATTAGGGCCAATACTTTTTTCCTTAAATTTATTTATTTATTCATTTGTCAAGACTTTAGTAGCTATGGTTGGTAAGAAAGTGGAGTCTATAAAACTTAGAAAGGAGGTTGCCAGGCCACATCTTACATAGAGGTACTTCCACTAACTATGACTAGAGGAAGCAGAAAGGCTGTCAGTCTAGGGCTGCTGCTCTGCCCATGACTATTGTGATTTCTGCTTAGGTGGTAATTAATTGGCAGGTAGTGTGGGTGTTGACTGGGATGATAGTCTCCCTTTATCTAAATACTGCTCTAGAAGCAGGGATATTAGTCTTGAGAACAGTACTCTTTTCTAAATTATTGTCACATTAACAAATAAATAAAAACCCAACTTTTCTATTTGTCTCAGAAGTTGATGCTTAAAACATTTAGACATGAAACATTTTGTGAAATTGCTATAATGGTATTTCACCATTATATGGGCTTTTTGCTATCTGAAAAACTTCCCCATTTTTTGATAGGTAGGGCAGGACTTGGACTCATCCTCTTGTTGATGGTCATTCTCTGATATGGAAAATCCTTCTCTGTCAGCTCCAACTAAGGGAGATTCAAGGAAATAATGTTCCCATAGTAGCAGTAAAGACTAGAAATTCATCATTTCATAATTATCTTTCAGTTTCTCATACTAAGGAAATAAGCACAAAGTAGAATTGGAAATAGGAACCTAGTTATTAGACCTAGCTGAACCCTGATACCAGCTTCTTGTGCAGTTTCTCTTTTCTTCCATAACAGTGAGGTATTTCCTTCCCCATCCTTCATAAAAGTCAATGGAGTAAGAGAACTACATACCACATATATTCCGGAAAAGGAAGAATAAGAGAGTAAAACCTATCTACTCTTTTAATTTCTAATTTCTTTGTATTAGGTAGCTTTTCTTGGCCAAGCCCATTGATGTAGTCCAGTGATGGCAAACCTTTTAGAGATGGAGTCCTGGGCCCCAGTCCCCAGTGTCATGCCCACCCACCCCTAGAGGCTGAGTGCCACACCCTGACCTCCAAGAAACTGTGCCAGGACCTACCCCCCCACCTTACCCCAGACAGGGGAAGTGCTTCCTTTGGCCTGCTATGCAGAAGGCTTTGTAAATTAAGAGGTGATCTCAAGTATATGGATAAGGGGAGGGGAACAACTCTGCTCCAAGTCCCTCTAGTTTTCTAGTAATTAACTCTGATGGACGTCTACAGGCGTGCCCACAGAAAATGATCTGCATGCCCTTTTTGGCACAACTGATGGTAGTCAATCCTTGTTGCCATCAGGGGACCAAGAGATTAAAATGACTGCTTTGCTATCTTAAAATGATGAGCCATGAAACCAGGGCCCCTTAATTCATACTCCACTGACTAATTTCTTTAGACTGATCATCAGGCATGCTCCTTTAAGTGTTCTTTTATCCAGTGGTGTCAAACTCAATTAAAAATGGAACTCCATTGTTCATATATTGAATTTGAAAGCCATAATTAATATTATCTATATTGTATTATATTTTACTCATCTTGATAAACATTTCCCAATTTCCAATTATATTATAATCTATTTTGGCTGCATAATTGTGCTAGCTACTTTAAACCTCAGTTTGACACCTTAGTAGTCTAATCTGACCCTCCCTCCCCCAAACCAGTAGATATTCATACAAATTTATTCAATGTGATCATAAGAAAGAACCTAATTGTGTGCTAAAATATTTAACAATTCATGGACTCTATGTTACCCAGGAAAATCCCCTCTCAGGGCTAAACTAAGTGTCAACTCTAGGAATGAGTCCAGCACTTAGTTTAGAGCAGGGACCCTTTCTTAGAATATGCACATTCCTGAGAGAATCAGGTACCTCATATGGAGTAGGAAATGCTAAACCTTTGATTTAAAAATATAATAAATAAATTGGAGGTGTAAACATACAATATTAAATTGCCCAAGTTGACAAGCTGTTGTTAATGGAGTCTCTTGCATTTAAATAGAGGCAATATACAACACTGAAGGCAATTTGAATTTCAATAGAAGTCTAAGCAAAGATAATTTGTATTCTTCCATATGTTGGTAGTTTCTAAGGAGTGGTTATTGCTCATAACTCAATTCTTTAAAAACCTATATATTGCATGCTTCATACTGATATTTTAAAAGTTCCATGTTGGAAAATCAACCTTTTAAATACATTGAAAAAATATATATAGCCTCCATTTTGTAAAAGTTAGAAGGTTTCTTTTTTTAATTTGTAACACTAAATTCTGTAACTATTACTCAATTATATTGAAATGTTGTGTATGACACTGCATGAAATGTTTTCACAAGAAATAAGATAGTACTCTGCCTTTGGCAGAAGTGGAAAATAAATAAGAAGCAGAAAAAGCATCTGTAGTATGAATCAAATCATAAGACTGCCAAAATGAAGAACACCATATGTACACCCATTGAGAAGAAAAAAATGGATGAAATAAGCAAACCTGTTCAAATAAGTAAATACAGGAAAACTGTTGTTATGAACAAGAGGAGTGTAAAACAGATGTCTTTTGAGAGTATGTAGTTAAAACAGTAAGGTAAGGTTGCTAATCATTTCTGAGAATACTCATACATACCAATAAGCCCATCTCTACTTTAAAAAGAAAAAAAATGTCTCCTTTGAGGACTCCATAGTTATTTAGTACAAGGATTAATGGTGTCCATGGCATAGGTCACCATTCAAAAGCATATTCAAAACATTGTACTTCGTTCTAATGATGCTTTTTCCCCCTTTAAACAGATGAATGTAGTTTAAAACAGATATTGGACAAAAATTTGGAGGGGGTATAATAAACCAAGAAAATGTAATTTAGAGCTTATGGATTGTATGTGGAAAGGATTAGAAGGTATTCTACTAGTTTTTTTTTTTTTTTTCCTAAGGGATGCTGAGGTATCCTACAGAATAACTTACTTGGATTTATTGTGATATGTTGGTTATACTGAAGATGCTTTTCTTAATTTCATTCACTCAATAAATATTTTTGTACTTACTATAAGTAAAATATGGTGCTAGGTGGTGGAACAGCTATAAGGATAAAATAGACATTTTCTCTTAAGAAATATAACTTAGAGGAATGAAGAGAATATTTATAAAATTATGCAAAAATCACACTTTGATGGCTCTTTGCTTTCACTGATATAGATACATAAAACTGAAATATAAGAAGTAACATTATCAATGGATTAGTCACTAGATCTTAAGTTAGAAAGATCTACATTAAGAAAGAACTTCAGAAACTTGTAATTAATGAGGCCTTCAGTAATTCACTGAAAACAACTTCAGCCTCTTTTTTATCTGTAAAATTAGACTTACAGCTTCCAAGCTCTAAATCTGTGACCCTGGCATGGGACCCCAGGTTTCCTTTGGAAACCTCAAACTCCAGAACTTTTCCAGGTCAAAAGGAAAAAAAGGACAATTATTTTTTTTCCTTGCATTCTTGTAGTGCTAAGGAAATGGTGACCCTGAGCATCAGAGACCCATGATAAGGAAAGATCCCTTAGAGAAATATTACTCTTGTGTTCTCGTCTCCCTTAGATTATGAGATGAACACAGTTATGCTCTGATAGCATCAGGTTGTAATTAGTATATATACTTGTCCCCTAAACTATTCCAGGCCATGCCCTGGGTCTTCAGGACCCAAAACATCACTCCTTCTCCAGTCAGATGACAAACATCCCCCACTTCTGCCTAACCTCTTCCTACCCCTTAATCACCTGGTCATGTAGCCCCTGTTTTCTAAAAGGTATAAGTCCAGAGTCTATCTCCTCTAGGAGGCAGTGTCCACTCTTACACCTGTCTCCTGGCCTTTCAACATGGCTTCCTGATTAATAAATTTATCTTTTTATTTTAATCTAAGTTTTGGAGTCTGGTGATCTTGCAAAGGACAACCTGTCCCAAACCTGGGGTTTTACCTCAAAACTCTGCTACAATAATCCTTGATGTAGTCTTTTCTCACCATCTTCTAGATGATATTTTGATGTAATGATATCTATTTTATCATTACTCTTTCCAAAAAAAATCAGGCATTCAGTAAGTATTTATTGTACTTGGTATGTGCCAGAGATTGTATTAAGCTCTGAAGAAAATAAAGGCAAGTGAGAGTCAATATACCTGAGGAGTCCTCAATCTAAGCATTATTTTCCCAAATGACCATGCTTTATGCTTTATCTATAGAATCTGACTTTTGGGGTTTGTTTTATATGTTTTACTTTTGTTTAATTTTTTTTTTCAGTGACTGGTTGCTAAAATGAAATGCAGTTATTTGTCTGGTACATTGTGCTTGCAGGTCTTTTTCTTCATCTATGTTTAAATTTTCCTAGTGATTATCATCTGCTTCTTGGACTGGTGAAGCTTTGTAGCATGTCTGCCAGGCTCTGTGCTCAGGGCATTTCCTATATGCATTGGCATAATGTCACCTACCAATTTTATAATATATGCTTGTGTGCATTTAGGCGAATCTTCCCATTATTCTGGAGGCTTATATATGAGGTAGGGAAGTACAACATGACAGTTGCTTGTGTCTTTAGGTAATTTTTTAAGAGTTCAATAAACGTCTGACATTCAGACAACTTACCTTAAGATGAATATCTGTGGTGTAAGCATACACAGTTTGTGATGCCTGACCTATTTGGAAATGAGCTGAAAAAAGGAATCAAACAAAGGACTTTGAGCAGCCAAAATAGATGTCACAAAGTATATTCATTCGAGTTCATGTACTTATAAATGCATGTACTTTGGTCATTCATGCCTAAATTATTTACTCTTACTATTAGTTCAATAAGCTATTACAAATATCTACTGTGTGTTTCCGTTCTACTACTTTCCCTTGTTGCAGAAGGAGTGGGATGTGATTAGAGGAATAGTAGCTTATTATTTCTTAGATGTCCTTTATTCATGGGCATGGGTGTGTGGGGGATAGAATCAGTGCAGAATTCTCAGAATTCTTATTTTGGCTTGCAACCCTAATATTTTGAATCAATGTATTTCCCCGCGGGAAAGGATCTCCCAACCCCCATCCTTAACCCGGAAGCCCTTCTTAATCCACTTTTGTTTTACGGGAGACTCTGTAAACCAGTGTCTTTACTCTTTACTTTAGGATGTATGTGTGGGGTGTGTCTTTTCAGTTTGTGCTTTGAAAATGCTTAAAACCATAGTTTAGTGATTTAGGAATAAGTTTTGCCCCTTCCCACAGTTTCTGCAAGTCTTACACTATTCACCTTTTTCCAAGCCCAGGCTGTTCAATTTTCATTCAAAGGAGACCTGGTGCTAGAAACTCTCTTGAGTTCCCTTGAGGGAATGTTCCCCCACTCCTCCCCATCTAAGAATGAAGCCAACATTTTTTCCATTCAAGAATATAAGATGTTATAAATATATACTTTAGAGACATTTTTGTACTTCCTAATTCAGGGATAGATTTTATAGAATAAAGAATAGATTGTTTTTCAGGAAAAGTGGGGGATACACTGAAATTAATATATATGAATTATTAATTTTCAATGTTATTTGCAATGCACATCATTTTTCATGTAAATTATTATGAAGAATTACATATGAGGATTCCAGAATGAAAAAAAAATTGTTGTAGATGTAAAAAATAATAAATTAAATAGTTCCCTAGAAAGCAATAAGTAATCAGTTCTTGCTTTATGAGATTTGTAACATTTAATTCTAAGGAAACTAAGCTTTATCATTGGAATTAAAAGTTATGTAATTATGATCCATATCTTCTAAATCTTACTTGAATTTGATGAAGATTTAAAATATCTTCATTAGAAAAGATATGATGCTATATTGTAATTTTCCTGGCAATATAACAAAATTTAAATGATATTTTTTAATTGATCATGAATTAAATGGTGTGTAGTCACGTGTGGATTCTGGTAATTTTGTAGAATCAGTGATGGATGTGAATGAATTCCTTATCATGTTGTTGTTATAGAAGAGTAGAGAAATCTAAACAGATAGATACAATTTTCACAGAGAACAAGATCAATTGCACTTCTTGGCAGTTCCTAAATTGTGCTTGCCAATTGTTACTGAAATTATGGAGATAGATGATCACTGGTCCTGACCTTTCATTATTCCAAGGCCATAGTCTGAAGCAGTTTTAAAGCATTCTTGCTTTGTTTCAATTTATAGTATTTCGGGTTTCATTTCTCAAAGCATAAAATGAGCTCACAGAAAAGCTTATGGTGGTATCACTATTATATTACGGATCCTTATCTGATTGCCAGGACCTTAATAATACACATTAAATGCATTGTGGAAGTTTTTGTAAATATAGTGAAATACTTTTTATGAATCTTTTAATTTAATCATGTTTAACTAAAAATATTAAATGAAGTATTATCAATGGTACTGATTTGAAATTCACTTCATCAATTATTTTTATATTAGTATCTTATGCTATATAAACTCAAACTGGGTATGCTTATTGAATATTAACAATTTAAAACAGAAAACAATGAAAATATGAATATATACCTTACATAGCTCTGGCTCAGGGGAAAATATTCTTAAGGAATTGAAAGAAACTAAAATTGATATATTATTATAGATATAAAAAAATAAAATATTTCCCCAAAAAAGACTTAAATGATGCAATGCAAAGTGAAGTAAGAACCAAGAGAATGCTATTCATGGTAACAACAATAATGTATAATGATCAACTGTGAATAACAAGTAATATCAACAAGCAAGGTTTCAGAACAACTCAAAGTGACTCATGATGAAAAAGGTTATCTACTGACATAGAAGGAATCTACTGAGCCCAAAAGAAGATTGAAGCATACTATTTTACATTTTATTACCTCCCTGAATTATTCTCTCAGGTAAGCAATATGTCTTGTTTCACAACATAAAGATGGAAATGTGTATTATATGCCAAAGTATATGCAATTTATATTATCTGCCTTCTTTGGCAGGATGAATTGGGACTGAGGAAGAGATTATTAATTGCAAAATGTCAGAAAATTATTATTAAAATTATATTGGCATATAAGATTTAAAAAAAAGTTTCCAGAAACCAGAACAAAATATCTAGGATAAGAAAATAATCTTTTAATTTTGGGAGGAAATGTTTTAGTCAATTTAAAGCAGTTACTCAGACCCTCAATTGAACATTCAGGCTCTCACACTCCAGCTCTAGTTTCCCATTTAAAACTTTCAGCCAACCATTAATGCTTCTGAACTGCTCTCCTTGCCCTCACCTCTAGCATAGACACTGCTGCACTCTCTCAGGCACCAACACACACACCCAAAATCTAATTAAACTCAGATATTGAAGCCAGGTTGAATTAGACTCCATGTTGTCCGATACGGGTTTGGGGCCAGACTCTGCCATCTTCTCCTCTTCTCAAACCTTAAAATGGCCATATCATTAGGTGGTTCTTTGGGCTGCTAACTGCCCGCACTGGGCTGCTGACTGCCCCCACCAATTTTTGGGACAACAGACAAGCTGTTACCCATGTCCAATAGTGCCCGGGAGGCTATGGACAAATGCGCCCAACTAAAATCCCTTAATTAAAGAGCTAGTTACTCCCAAACCAGAGATGTGAGTCCTACCTCCGAGAGAGCCGCTTACCTGGCCCTTGCTAACCGGACCCTGACCCAACCCCAAATGGGTTGTGTGAGGTGTAGGGGTCTTTCCTTAGCTGGAGGGCTCAGGCACCAGGGACTTCAGATCTCGGTGGAACCTCCATTAATGTCAGCTAGAAAAAACACAGAACTATTAAATAGTCAAAATCACTCTTTAATCAAGGGAAAAGGGATTAGCCCTACTAATACGACAACATAGCTGCTTCCCATGACTGCACAGCTTCAAGACGCCCTGGTCACTAGCCTCTGGGAGTGCCACCGACTCAGGATGGACTCCAGGGAACAAAAGAACTTGGGGAACCTATATACCCTTTGGAAATCCAGGGGCAGGGAAAGATGATTGACATCACTATGGCTACAAGGAAAATGGGAGTGTTCAAACTGCACTGACAAGATACAATCATAGCTAGAAGCTAGGGTGCAAGAGAAGGGGGCTGCTTACAAAGGTACTAAAGGATGGTTCATGCCCTTGTCTGACCTTCCTGAGAGAGGTTTTAATACAATAGGGGATGCTACCTAAAACAAAGAATGTCCTTAGCATATGCTTATCTCACCTAACCAGGATTATCATTTCCCTTCAGGGTAGATTCTCATGGGAACAGGGGACAAGTACAAGTTTTGGGGGTCTCCAATCTACAAGCTAAATCTAAAATTGGGGTTCATCAGATCCTACTAGGCCACAAGTTTGGAATTCCTAAATTCGATGTTGACAAGTCTTTTGGCAGGACCAGCTAAAGAGAGAGTGGAGGAAGGGTGAAGAAAAGCTAAGAATTCTAAGGAAGAATCAGAAACTTGGAATCTAACTGACAGATCACTTCTAGTCTGGGAGGTGGAGGAGAGAGGTGGATTCCCCAAAAGCTGAGAAGAAGCCCATATCATTTGAGACATTATCCTTTTTGAAACCCAGAAACATCTCAATTACAGTTCTTTAAAATCCTCAAGAGGGATTGTGGATTTGGACATTTGAACAGAGAAATCCAAATCTTTTCCTGAGCGCGCTCTCTCTCGTGCTCTCTCTCGTGCTCTCTCTCTCTCTCTCTCTCTCTCTCTCTCTCTCTCTCTCTCTCTCTCTCTCTCTCTCTCTCTCTCCTCTCTCTTTGTCGCTGTCTCTCTGTCTGTTTCTGTCTGTCTGTCTCTGTCTCTCTGTCTCTCTTGCTCATTCTCTCTCACTCTTTCTCTCTCTCTTTCTCTCTCTCTCTCTCTCTCTCTCTCTCTCTCTCTCTCTCTCTCTCTCTCTCTCTCAATCTCTCTCTCTCCCTTACTTGTCCCTGGACTTATACTCTCAAGGTCTAGTTAGTTTGAGAGTAGGGACAAGAAAACAGTTGGTAAAAAGGACAGGGCAGGGCTGAGAAGCCTTTGATCTCCAGACTCTGGAGGGCCAACCTGCAAGAGGGGAAAACCTTTAGGACTTCCCTTTACCCACTTTCCTGCCTCATATCCCTGCCATTGCCTTCCTACTTTTAACCTCAATAAATTATTTGAAGTTTAGGATCTTGGGTTTGGGCTTGTCTCTAAATAACATAACAAAGGGGATCAAAGGTTTGGAAGGGTCACACCTCTCACCAAGAGAGGGTTTGACTTCCAGACCCCAGTGATTCAAGACAGTTTGACCAAGGAAACTGACATCTTTCCTTGGCAGTCAATCACTTCTAAAATCCTGAAAGGTTTGACAGTTAATGTCCCTTTGGGAAGCAGAAATATAAGAGATCATCTTGTCTCTCAAAGACAGATTTGATCTCAGGAGCCCTGGGCTCCTCTGAGGGAGGGATCTTGCCATCTCATTAGGGCAATACCCCTCTATTCTTCTGTCCTCCATCTCCCAGATAATATCTCTGTGGAGACATACTCCTTTTTTAAGGGGACAGTACCTGGCATATTTCCCCGAAGAAGAAAGTGAGGAAAGAAACAATTCCTTCATTCCCTCTCACCCCCTTTCCCTCCTATTTCCCATTCTCCTCCTTTACACTGCATGGCAATAACCTTAAAATTTGGAAAGTGTGGTTTCAGTTCCAATTTCTCATATATTATGTGATATCAGTCAAGTCACTTACCTTTTCTTTGAATTTTGCAAGTGAAGCTGTTGGTTTCATGTGCTATCAATAAATAATAAAGTCAATAGAATGAAAAAAAATAGAAGAAAATGTGAAATATTTCATTTGAAGAACAATTACCCTGGAAAATAGATCCAGGAGTGATAATCTAAGAATTGTTGGACTACCTGAAAGCCATGGTCCAAAAAAGACATCATAGTTCAAGAGATTTTCACCCAATATTTTAGAAATAGAGGGTAAAGTAAAAATGCAAAAAAAAAAAAATCTACCAATTACTTTTTGAAAGCAATACCAAAATGAAAATACCTAAAATATTATAATCAAATTCCAGAACTCTCAGGTCAAGAAGCAAATACTGCAAGCAATCAAAAAGAAACAATTCAAATGTTGTGGAGCTATAGTCAGAATAACACAAGATTTATTAGCTTCTATGTTGTGTTAAAGGGCCTGGAATATGAAATTCTAGAGGAAAAAGGAGCTCAGAGATCAACTAAGAATCACCTACACAAAAAATCTGAGAATATTTTTTCAGGGAGAAAAGTTTATATTCAATGAAATAGAGAAATTAAAATATTCCTGATGAAAAGACAAGAGTTGAATGGAAAATTTGACACTCAAATAAAATTTAAGAGAAGAATAAAGAGGTAAATAGTAAAAAAAGAAAACAGAGATTCAATAAGGTTAAACTGTTATCATGTCTACATGGGAAGATAATTGTTATAACCCTTAAATATTATATTTCTATTTGTTAGATTTAAATTAATAACTCCAGGTTCTCATTTTGCATAGAGCTTATTAAGTCATTTGAAACAGAGAAAGCAGATATATAGGTTTAAGCCTAATTTAACGTAACTCTGACTATGTCTTTCTTTACATGGCTGCCTTGCTTAGCCATGGTCCTTTCCCACCACCTCCAAGGGAAGAGAGAGAGCAGGCGTGTTTTGCCCCACACCTTTATCCTTTCTCTTGCCCAAAATCCAAAACTTTTAGTTCTGGGTCATGTTTCTTAGGTCTCTTCACCTGTGACTTCTGTTTGGAGGATTCACCTGTGGCTTCTATTTGGAGCATTCACATGGCATCCAGCCACACAGTGAAGTGGGGACAAACTGGAGGAGAGGAGCTGATTCTGTCTAGACATATTAGAGGTATTAAAAAGAATATACATTGACAGAGGATAAGGGAGTAGATTGAATAAGATAGGATACTAGCTAAAAATAAATTAAATTAAAAGAGTGAAACAGAGGATTGCATTTAGAGAAGAGGGAAGGGAGTGGTAGAAAGGGGGAAAATATCTCACTTAAAATAGGTGTGAATAAGCTTTTTTAACAGAAGGTAATATGGAGGAGGTGGGGAGGAAGGTGCCTAAACTTTTCTGTCATTAGAATTTACTCAATGAGGGAGGAATATGTACAGTCAGTTGAGGAAAGAAATATAGCTTACCCTACAGAAGATTAGGAGAGGAAGGAGATTTGAGAGAGAGAGAGAGAGAGAGAGAGAGAGAGAGAGAGAGAGAGAGAGACAGACAGACAGACAGACAGACAGACAGACAGAGAGAGACAGAGAGAGAGAGAGAGAGATCTGTCAAAGGAGATGGAAAAATTGGTGGAGGTCAAAAACAAATATTTTTGAGTTTGGACAGGATGGAATGATAGAGAATGATAGAGAGTGCATAAATGGGGGAAATAGGATGAGCAATAATACACTAATCATACTGTAAATACATGTAAAAATGTAAGAAATCTCTCTAATAAAGGCCTCATTCTTTAAAAATGTAGATAAATGAATAAAAAGTATAAAAATATAAGCAATTACTCAATTGATAACTGACCAAAGAATATCAAATTAAAGTAACTATAGTTATGTAAAAAATACTTTCACTATTAATTAGTGAGATTCAAATTAAAATAACTCTGAAGTAAATTGCCACAACCAGGAGATTTGCCATTATGACAGAAAAGGAAAATGATAAAAATTGGAGGAGATTTGAGGGAACTGAGATACTAATCCATTGTTGGAGGAGTTGTGAACTGACAACCATTCTGAAGAGGAAATTGGATCTAGGGTGATAAAATCCTAAATACTCTTTGAACCAACAATATTATTAGTATGTGTGCATTCCAAAGATATAAACTAAAAAGAAAATGACCCATATATATGCAAATATTATTAGTAGTTCCTTTTGTGGAGGCAGAGAACTGCAACATGACAACATACCCACCAGTTGGGGATGACTGAGTAAACTTTGCTATCTTATTTTTAATGGAATTCTATTGAGGTATAAGAAATGACAAGGTGAAGGATTTCAGAAAAAAAAGAAACTTGGAAAGACATGAACTGATGCAGAGTTAAGTAAACAGAACCTAATAACATTTAACATATTAATAGCAATGTTATATGATGAAAGATTGTGAATGAATTAGCTCTTCTGAAAATATAATGATCCAAGACAATTTCAAAAGATTCATAATAAAAAAGTTCACCTGCTTCCAGAGAAAGAACTGATAGAGTCTGAATCCAGGCCAAAGCATCCTATATTTTATTTTACTTTGTTTCTTCATTTTTTAAAAAGTGTGTTCTTACAGAAAAATGATTAATATGGAAAAATGTTTTCCATGACTGCTCATGTAAAATCTAAATCAGATTGTTTACTATCTCAGTGAGGGGATAAGGAAAGAGGAGAGAAAATTCAGCAGTCAATTTTATTTCAATGTTAAAATACATTTTCCCACATAATTGGGTAGAAATAAAATATTGGGGGCAGCTGGGTAGCTTAGTGGATTGAGAACCAGGCCTAGAGACGGGAGGTCCTAGGTTCAAATCCGGCCTCAGCCACTTCCTAGCTGTGTGACCCTGGGCAAGTCACTTGACCCCCATTGCCTAGCCCTTACCACTCTTCTGCCTTGGAGCTGTAAAGATTAAAATTTAGGGGAGATGGGGAGACTGAGGCAGGTAGAAATTAGTTTCTCTCTGCAAGGAATATATATTTTTTAGAGGTTTATTAAAGGTTAAAGATTAAGAATATACAAGTAAGAAACATGTGCTTAGGCCAGAGGCCTAGACAAAATAACCTCACATCATGGAAGAGACGCCTCTGCTCCAAAAACGGAAGTCCAAAAGGCCAAACCCCTCCAAAAGCCTTGAATGAGCTTAAATCCCTTCTCGATCTTGGCCCAGGTGAGATCACAAGGCATTCTGGGGAAGTGGAGCAAAGGCTCATGGGGATTGTAGTCCCATATTCGAGTCTATTTTTCACATTCCCCCGTGTGATCATTTGCAAAAAAATTAATTTTTTTCCAAAGGATCATGAAAACAAAATCAACTTAAAAGATTACAATAGTGTGAGGATAAGAGAAAAAAGAATAAAACCAATAATTTCTGAACACATTGACAAAAAGCCGTTAGGGGGCAGTCCCCTTTGGCATAAAAGTATACATACAAATAAATGTTCAATCAACCACACCCAAAGTTCAATTTTGTGCAACTTGTGGTCTGGAGGCTTCTTCATGGTGGCTTCTCCAACAGTTCAGTTCTGGATTCAGAGAGGTAGCATCTTCTTTACCTAAGATTCTTCTCAAAAGGAATTTAAACTTTGCAATTTAAATAATGATATTTTTTTTTTACATTCCCCCGTGTTGTGGGTGATTGAAAGATTCAGAATCAGTTAGGGATGCATGGCTGAGGTATGAGGTATATGAATCAATTGGCAAGAGATATTAAAAAAAACATCAGAAAATCCAAAAGAAAAGAAAAATTTCTGGATGAAAATATAGACTATCAAAGTCTTATATGTAAAAATTCCAAGTAGAAGAAAAATAAATCTATAACAGGTCCTTCAATCAGGGCCCAATCAAAATGATCTAAGTAATGATGCATTTACCCAGTCAGTGCCAGGACTACAGAAAGGTACCACACTATGAGAGGCAGAAAAGGGGACCAGATTATAGAAGCCAAGTAGGAGCCAAGGTTTTGGGGATACTCATATTTGAGTATCTTCAGAGTGAGTGTAGATACAAGGAAAGCCTATGTCTTAACACATGTTAAACATAGTAACCTTGAGTCTTCACACTAGGTTCAAGACCTTTGTATTGGCTTAGAAGTACATCAATCCATCCTAGATTGGCCTTTCTTTGGCCCTATGAAATGGCTCTTGTGTGTAGCTCTTGTCCTGGAATCAGACAGAATCATTAAGCAAAGTCCCATAATTTATTTAAATAATTAGTGGAATCATTTTCATAGTCACAAGCTTTTTAGGGCATGCATTAGCAAATGTATCTTAAACTTAAAAATCAAAAGGTTAAAGAAAATCTTAATACTGGTGACATGTGCTTCAAATATAAAAAGGAGAGAAAAAATAATAAAAAAACTGAAAAAGTATATTGCACATGCAAGAAATATATATTAATAAAAGAGCTTTTAAAAATTCAAAAATATAGCTTATAACCATTGACACTCTGTGTCAGTTAAGAAAATATAAAATACAAGGCTTTCTCACCAAAAAATGAGATCCATTTCCTCTTTGTATCTGGCCATGATCACTGTGAGTAGAAGGCAAATGAATTGAACAAGGTTAACAATTTTTTCATCTTTAAAAATATAGTAGTACAAATATGTAGATATCAAAATCCCCAAAATTCTCAATAGCCCAATTAATTACAATAGCAAACAAACACACTTTCATATTTCACATAAGTTGTTGTATGACATTTTTAAAACCTATGAATTGATGGACATTTGTCACAATTTTTACAAACGTAGCAATCTTTCAACCTTGGTATTTAAACATATTTTTTTTTTAAACAAAGTAAAACTCATCTTGGGTTTAGAACATAATCAAGAAATCTATATATCATTCTGGTAGAAGTAAAATAGCGAGCTAAAGAGCATAAATAAAGGGATGCTCCTTTTTCTTGGAGGCTTATAGGGATACACATGCCCTGAGATTAACTGCCCAACTTCCATTCACATGTGGGAAGGTTGGGGGTTATAAAATACATTTCACTTCAGCTACTGTAATGGGCCTTACCTCGTGGTAGGAGCAGGCAAAAATAACCAGATTGTTAAAAAAAATTCCAAAAATCATATTTAAAAAACCCTTAAAATCAAATCATTTGAGGTATTTAGCACATTAAAATTCCAAAGGTTGTTAATACAATTATAACCAGTTCTGAAGTCCATCTATCCTCAGCAAAATAGAAAAAAGCTGTTTTTTCATATATGGGCTTATTCACAATAATATTTTTTCAACAGTTATAGGGGAAAAACAACAGAATTTCAAAACTCAGTACATTCAAAATAAATTCAATCAACCTTCAGTTCACAGAATAATATTCAATCCAGTAATATATGAACTTAAAATCACAAAGTTAAACCTTAAACAAAAAATGCAATAGAATACAGAGATTTTTTAATAAACCATTGGAGTCTGAAATGCCTTAGAGCCTTTAGTCTCTTCAAAGTTCCTTGGGTTGTTTTTTCTTGTTTGTTTGTTTTTAATTATCCATTTAAATGTCTATTGTCCGAAGGTAGAGTAGTAAAGGCTAGGCTACGGGGTTCAAGGGATTCGTCCAGGGCCCCATAGCTGGGAAGCATCGGAGGCCAGATTTTAACTAGAGACCTCCCGTCTCTGGGCCTGGCTTCCAGTTCGCTGGGCCACCCATTTTCCTCCCCAAAGTTAAAGTTGAATCTTTGGGCTGAGTCTGCTCCCAGACAGGCAGGTAAAATCAATGAATCTGCCAGAAGAGTCAAAAATCCTTTTAAACAGCCCATTGCTATTAAGTTTCTGTTTGAAAAGTCTGTTTCTTCTCTCTAGTCTTTTCTCTCTCCCCTGCTCTGATACCCCTGTGGCCAATACCCCAGCCACGTGGAGGCTTAGCCTAAGGGAAAATTGCCGGGTCTCCTTTCCCTCTGGTCTCTCCCCTCCGCCCACGTGGCCAATACTGTTACCAGCTGGTCGCAATGAGTCCTCAGCAATCTGCTCCGAGGATCTGGGTGATGAGCCGTCTGGGTCGCGCTTGTGGGTCTGGGGCTGGGGTGATGAGCTGTCTGGGTCGGAGGCCAGACGGGTGAGAGACAGACTGTCGGGGTGGGTCGGGCCGGGAGCCGGAGCGCAGCTCGGGCACCAGGTGAGAGGCCAGGAGCAGAAACAGTAGCCGATCAAGATGGTTTTCTAAAGAGTATCTTGGAGAATCGTGGCTTTAAAAAAATTCTCTAGGCTAAAAACATTTTTTGAGAAGTTCTCATCCAATCTAGTGGTCACCAAAAACTGTAAAGATTAAAATTTAGGGGAGATGGGGAGACTGAGGCAGGTAGAAATTAGTTTCTCTCTGCAAGGAATATATATTTTTTAGAGGTTTATTAAAGGTTAAAGATTAAGAATATACAAGTAAGAAACATGTGCTTAGGCCAGAGGCCTAGACAAAATAACCTCACATCATGGAAGAGACGCCTCTGCTCCAAAAACGGAAGTCCAAAAGGCCAAACCCCTCCAAAAGCCTTGAATGAGCTTAAATCCCTTCTCGATCTCGGCCCAGGTGAGATCACAAGGCATTCTGGGGAAGTGGAGCAAAGGCTCATGGGGATTGTAGTCCCGTATTCGAGTCTATTTTTCACAGAGCCAATACACAGTATTGACTCCAAGATGGAAGGTAAGGGTTTAAAAAAAAAAAAGAAAGAAAATATTATCCAAAAATAGATAAATAAACATAATTATAGAAAAAATAAGTAATTTAATCAATGGAAGCAGCTACACAAGTGGCTATAATTGTTGAACTGATTATTCTCTATAACTTAGAGTCTTAATAGCGTTTCCTCATGTGAAATTAGAATCTGTTCCCCTAAAAACTATGATTTCCAGCAAAACTACAATTCCCAAAAGCCTACTATCTTCCTGTCATTCATTATATATTGATATAGACAGGAGATAAATTGGGTGGAGTTCTGTGTCTAGCTCTCTTTCCTTCCTGTAGGCAGTTTTGGTGGAGCAGGCCATTTTGAGCAGATAGAAAACTTTTTCACATGGTTTTATTTTATCAGATAATAAACTTTAAAAATATAATACTTGAATTATTGGATATTAATTTAACTTTTACATTTATGGTTACCAGAAGTGGGGTTTAGAAACCATTAATTCTCTCTGAGTAGATTAATTTGAAAAGAAACCATATTTCTCCTGCCACAGTTTTCGCCGCCCCCCTCCTCTCCAGCAGCTTGTTGCTGCTGATCCTTACTCCTGCTGCTAATTCCCTGAGTGGTCCCAACTGACTGCTCCTGCCACTTCTGCTGCTATTGCTGCTGTGTTGCTATTGCTGCTGCTGATTGGAGCCACTCTCAGGAGGCTTTGAAAGTATGAAGTCCCTTATGTTGTCAACAGCTGAGTGCTTGCTGGCTGCTTGCCTTGGAAGTCTGGGTATGTTTCTCTTAGGCAATTCCTCTTAACTACCTGTCAACATGACAGGGGAAGCAAGCTGCTCCCTGAAATTTTACCCTTAGGGTGAAGGGGAAAGAAGGTTACTCTTCTAAACAGGAAGTAGAATTGCAAGCATGGGACACTCTATGAAAGAGCAGCTTATTGCCTATTTCAAACAGCTCACATTTTTTAGGATGTTTTTTCTTCCCACCATTCCTGGGTGCACTGGTCCTTGTGATTAGCTTTCCTGAGATTCATGGGAGAAATTCATCTCCCTACACCCCCTTGCCTTTGTGACCTGCCCAGTTTCTACAATATATCCAATCTGGGATTCTTCCATACTTGTTCTTCACAGAATTCTCCCTCACTATGGGAGATCCCAGAAGCGTGACAAAAGGAACTTAAGTGGATAATGATTCTGGGGAGAGGAAGGAACTTTAAAGAGTCAGGAGGTGAAATTTTTAAGTCTTTTCAGACTCCACTGTTTTATGGAAATCTCTGTATCAGAACTGAGAAAAAAAGGACTCTTGAATTCTCTGCCTGTATACTGTCACATATATTGTATTTGCTGATTGTTTTAAGATTCTATTTTGTTTATTAAGTTCTGTTACCCTGTCATTTTAAGTTACTGTGTTTTGACAATTGGCTATCTATGCTGTTATACTTTAGTTATACCTCCTCATGTGACTTGACTGGAGAAAAAAATAATTGTAAAAATTCAGATAAATTTAATGAATAAAAAAAAATTTAATTAAATTGATTTTAAAGAGCTTTCAGGAATGAAGTGCCTATATTCCCAAACTCCACATTTATAAAAATGTAGTAGATGAAACATATAAACATCTCATTTGGAAAATGGAAAGTTTTTCTAAGGGGCATGATACCCCTAAACATTACCCACCTCTGCATTTATAAAAATCTGAAGTGATTTTCACTATTATAGTCCTTGCCTCCACAATACAATGGATGGGAAATATAAAAGACATGCCTTTAGAGCTGTTACAATCTCATGCCAAAGGAGGGAGCAAACCCAAGGGATTTGATTACTTTGTGATGGGTTATAGTCTTATAGGAGAGGTGGGAAACTTAAGGGAAATGGTACCCCTAAATGGCCCCCAAGAGAGAGCATTTCAGCCAGAATTGAAAGCCATAAGTTTCAGTGGCTACCTGAGTTGATCTGTGTGTTTGTCAACACCGTCCTCATAGGGGATTGTATAATTGTCATAAAATCCTAGTTTTATAAAGGCTTTTCTTGTTTGAGGGTAATTTTAGTATAAGAAACTTGCTACCTCCCAGAACCTAGGAAGTGAATTGCTTGGAGAAGGAGCCATGGATATGATGGCAGAAACATCACCCTGCACTGAAAGATCCAGAATTAACTTTGTGTTGTAGTAGAATTGAACTGTGGAGGATTGCAACCCATTTATTTTTTTATGCATACTCTTATGTCCCCTAATTTTCTTTTTGTCAATGATGCTAGCAATCATTGTTTTGCTCTCTTTCCCTTTTATTAAAAAATTATTGTGATTTATAAGTTGGTTATATTTACAAGATCCATTGGGGAGACTAGTCTTCCAACGGATCTCAGGGGAGATTATGAAATTGGAATCTGTTATCTTAAAAACTATGATTCCCAGGAAAACTACAATTCCCAGGTCACTACTCACTTCCTGTCATTATGTGCTAATGTAGACAGGAGATAAATTGGGTGGAGTTCTACATCTAGCTCTCTTTCCTTCCTGTTGGTGGTTTTAGTGGAATGAGCTATTTTGAACAGGCAAAAAAACTTAGTCAAGTGGATTTACTTTGTCAGATAATAAACTTTAAAAATATGATACTTGAAGTATTGGATATTAATTTAACTTTTTCATTAGGCCCTTTAGAAGCTAAATGACTAAGCTATTTCTGCAATCAATTTGTATCATAGATCATACTTGAAATAAGTATATAATATGGATGGAAAAGTTTGTAGATTTGTTGTTGGTATATCACTCAGAGTATAGGTTTTACAAGCCTTTTTAGGCCTGAATGTCAGTTTGTAGGCAGAAGGCTATCTGACTTGATGGCAACTTGTTAAAACCAGTAACTGAGATTTATTTATAACAAAGTAAAGGAGGAAGAGAGGAGGACCAGAGGAAAGGAGTCCTTAACCTTTAAAATCTGAATATTCCTCCCTCCTTCTACAGGCTTCTCATGAAGATGTTTTCAAAGATCTTCTGGCTGCCTTTCCTATTCCATCTCTCTATAAATTTCCACACTAGCTATCTAATCTGATTTAACTTGTCCTGCAAATTACTGGTAGGCAAGTTAAAAGTTCATCAGATATTTTATAGCTTGACTTCTTGGTGAGGTCACCCTCCTTGGGCCAAAACCCAAGATGACTGGGCCTATCTCATATACTGGGTATCTATCACTGGATGCTGGCAGCTTTCTCACAGTAGTTAGGGAACTCTCAGGACACAAGATATCTCAGGAATGCAGGCAAGTAGAAATTGAAATCAGGGATGGATAGGATCACATGATGACCAGCTAGCTGGAAAAGAAGGAGCCTCCAACTCTCAGGAAACAGGTCAGTCAACTTCCCTCAGGCTTAGACCAAACAGCCAACAGGAAGTTACCTCTCTGCTTGCCTTGAAAGACAGAAGCAACAGATGTCAATTGCCTTAGTTTGTCTGGCTTTATCCCTTCAACAGATTCTGGAATTTCTCTTTCAGTTCTGTGCATGTGACCAGACCCTCTTTTGCAAACACTTGTCTTTAGTTTCTTTTACAAAGTCCTCCTTAGTCTCTTGCATACTTAAATATAGAAATTCTTGATTCTAAAGTCAACTCTCTACTATGCTCTCTCAGGTATTTAACATGAACAAACAACAAAACCAGTAAACTAACAAAAAATACAGTCACAATTTAACAGATGCATTAGCAGTTAATACAGACCCTATGTCTTAATGAGGGAGAAAGAGGAACTAAATACTAATCCATTTGAATTCTTTTTTTTCTTTACTAATTTGCAACAATTTTTCAGAATGACTCAGACCACCAGTGGGAGGGGGAGGTAAGATCAGCTATTAGGTCAAGTTCTCAATTTCTAACTTTTTCCTCTTTTTTTGCCTCCCCAACACTTTAGTACAGTGCCTAGAAAATAACAGCTGCTTAATAAATATTTGATGATTTATTAGTAACTAATGAAAGGATGCTGTAATGTAGAAGGAAGAAATGTTTCTGGCCCTTTGAAGTTCATTCTCAGTTTTGATCGAACTTCTTCGTCTAGTGCTTTCTATGAAGAAAGAAAAGTAAATATATGTAACATATGGTCTAATCATTTATTCTTAATTTATGTTTTCAAATATGCAACCTTACACAGGCATCCAAATCTCCAATTATTTAGGGTCCATGCAGCTCAAGGAACAACTGAAATAGGCTTCAAAGATCATGTGGTATTTCCCCTTAAACTTAACTGCTTATTTTTCAAAATCACACTCCCTGTGTGGATTTGCAATTCCCTGTTTCCTACTTCAATAGCCAGAGTTGAGAGACCACATCATAGAGCCAATGATTTGTGAACAAAACTCTTTTTGGTGCCCTGCTATGATTCTATCTCCTCACAGCTCTCTGTCAATCTTTAATAACTTATCTTCAGATAACTCCATCCTTCTCCCAGAAGTGTAACTTTTAGACAACAGATTTTATGATAGAAACAATTTAAATGTATTTGTAAATTGGTCATCTAAGTGTACAGTCTTTTATTATTTAAGTATAGAAAACTGAGTTCTTTTTTATGTTATTAATTGATATTTTTCCTATATACTGACCCACAAATCTCTTAAAATACTCATAATGGAATTGAGGGCTTTATACCATCTAAAAGCCTTTAATGTCTCATATTTCTTTTTCTTTTTTTAACATTATATTATTTGGTCATTTACAAACATTATTCATTGGAAACAATGATCATTTTCTTTTCCTCCCCCTGCCACCCTCCCACCACCTCTCCCATAACTGACACATGATTCCACTGGGTATCACATGTGTTCTTGATTCCAACCCATTTCCATGTGGTTGGTATTTGCACTAGAGTGTTCATTTAGAGTCTCTCCTCAGTCATATCCCCTCCACCCCTGTAGTGAAGCACTTGCTTTTCATCGGTGTTTTTACTCCCACAGTTTATCCACTGTTTGTGGATAATGTTTTTTAGATCCCTGCACATTGTTGAGGGACATTGCATTGATCTTAATGGAGAAGTCCATTACCTTCGATTGTACCACAGTGTATTAGTCTCTGTGTACAATGTTTTCCTGGTTCTGCTACTTTCGCTCTGCATCACTTCCTGGAGGTTGTTCCAGTCTCCATGGAATTCCTCCACCTTATTATTCCTTTTAGCACAATAGTATTCCATCACCAACATATACCACAATTTGTTCAGCCATTCCCCAATTTAAGGGCATCCCCACATTTTCCAATTTTGGGTCACCACAAAGAGTGCAGCTATGAATATTCTTGTACAAGGCTTTTTCCTTATTATCTCTTTGGGGTTCAAACCCAGCAATGCTATGGCTGGATCAAAGGGCAGACAGTTTTTTATCACCCTTTGGGCATAGTTCCAAATTGCCCTCCAGAATGGTTGGATCAATTCACAACTCCACCAGCAATGAATTAATGTCCCTACTTTGCCACATCACCTCCAGCATTCACTGCTTTCCTCTGCTGTGATGTTAGCCAATCTGCTAGGTGTGAGGTAATACCTCAGAGTCGTTTTGATTTGCATCTTTCTGATTATGAGAGATTTAGAACACTTTTTTCATGTGCTTATTAATAGTTTTGATTTCTTTATCTGAAAACTGCTTATTCATGTCCCTTGCCCATTTATCAGTTGGAGAATGGCTTGATTTTTTGTACAATTGATTTAGCTCTTTGTAAATTTGAGTAATTAAACCTTTGTCAGAGGTTTTTATGAAGATTGTTTCCCAATTTGTTGCGTCCTTTCTGATTTTAGTTATATTGGTTTTGTTTGTACAAAAACTTTTTAATTTGATGTAGTCAAAATTATTCATTTTACATTTTGTGACTCTTTCAATGTCTTGCTTGGTTTTAAAGTCTTTCCCTTCCCAAAGGTCTGACATGTATACTATTCTGTGTTTGCCTAATTTACTTACAGTTTCCTTCTTTATGTTCAAGTCATTCACCCATTTTGAATTTATCTTGGTGTAGGGTGTGAGGTGTTGATCCAAACCTAATCTCTCCACTGTCTTCCAATTTTCCTAGCAATCTTCATCGAATAGTGGATTTTGTCCCAAAAGCTGGGATCTTTGGGTTTATCTTATACTGTCTTGCTGAGGTCACTTGCCCCAAGTCTATTTCCACTGCGTCTCCTTTCTGTCTCTTAACCAGTACCAAATTGTTTTGATAACTATTGCTTTTTAATATAGTTGGAGAACTGGGACTGCAAGGCCCTCTTCCTTTGTATTTTTTTTCATTATTTCCCTGGATATCCTTGATCCTTTGTTATTCCAAATGAACTTTGTTATTTTTTTTTTCTAAATCAGTAAAGAAATTTTTTGGAAGTTCAATGCATATGCCACTAAATAGACAAGTTTGGGTATGATGGTCATTTTTATTATATTGGCTCATCCTACCCATGAGCAGTTAATGTTTTTCCAATTGCTCAAGTCTAGTTTTAGTTGTGTGGAGAGTGTTTTGTAGTTGTCTTCATATAGTTCCTGTATTTGTCTTGGGAGGTAGATTCCTAGGTATTTTATTTTGTCTAAGGTGATTTTGAATGGGATTTCTCTTTCTAGTTTTTGCTGCTGAGCTGTGTTGGAGATGTATAGAAATGCTGATGACTTATGCAGGTTTATTTTGTGTCCTGCAACTTTGCTAAAGTTGTTGATTATTTAAATTAGCCTTTTGGTTGAATCTCTAGGATTCTTTAAGTAGACCATCATGTCATCTGCAAAGAGTGATAACTTGGTCTCCTCCTTGCCTATTTTGATGCCTTCAATTTCTTTCTCTTCTCTCATTGCTACTGCTAGTGTTTCTAGTATAGTGTCAAATAATAGAGGTGATAATGGGCATCCTTGTTTCACTCCTCATCTTATTCGGAATGCATCTATTTCATCCCCATTGCAGATGATGTTAACTGATAGTTTTAGATATATACTGTTTATTATTTTTAGGAATGACCATTCTATTCCTATGCTTTCTATGGTTTTAATGGGATTGGATGTTGTATTTTATCAAAGGCTTTTTCTGCATCTATTGAAATAATCATGTGATTTTTGTTGGTTTGCTTGTTGATATGGTCAATTATGTGGATGGTTTTCCTAATATTGAACCAGCCCTGCATTCCTGGTGTAAATCCTATAAAGCTTTCTCAGAGGGGAGAGAAGTTTTAAGGTAGGAAGGTAGAGACAGGATAGAAGTTTTAAATACCACGAGGGGGATGACGGAGTCAAATTAGAGATATGAGGTGGCAGGAATGAGTCTTTATTAATTTTCCATAAGCCACAGCCAAGCTTTGATCAAAGGACCACTTCAAAGGCTTTTATCAGTCCAGAGATCCACATTTAATACCACACAGGTCAGAGAGATGAAAGATAGATAGAAAAAATTTAAAGATGGAGCTTGGCCAGAGGCCAAGCTCCTGCTAGGCCAGCCATCAGCTAACCTGAAAGAGAGAGAGAGAGAGAGGCGGAGCTTGTTGGGCTACATATATACTCTTTGATATGCAAATATACACAGTATATAGGGATGATCCTCATTGGTTAATGACAAGGTATAGGTGTGGTTTCTCTTAACCAGTTGAGCACAAAGAAACCTGTGTTCCCGCCTAACATGGGGGAAGCTGGGGTCAAGGGTCAGAGGCTTCCCAGCCATGTGCAAGACTGAGCATGCTCAAAACTGAGCATGCTCTCTTCTAAGGCAATCTGTACATACCAATCGTTCCCCTTGCCCATAGCTAGGGGTGGACTGCTACATCCTACTTGATCATGGTGGATGACCCTTCTGATCACTTCCTGGAGTCTTTTTGCTAGTATCCTATTTAAGATTCTTGCATCTATATTCATTAGGGAGATTGGTCTATAATTTTCTTTCTCTGTTTTTGACTTGTCTGGCTTTGGAATCAGTACCATGTTTTTGTCATAAAAGGAGTTTGGTAGAACTCCCTCTTTGCTTATTATGTCAAATAGTTTGTATAGTATTGGGATTAACTGTTCTCTGAATGTTTGATAGAATTCAGTTGTGAATCCGTCAGGCCCTGAGGATTTTTTTCTTAGGGAGTTCCTTGATGGCCTGTTGGATTTCATTTTCTGATATGGGGTTATTTAAGAATTCTATTTCTTCTTTTGTTAGTCAAGGCAGTTTGTATTTTTGTATATATTCATTCATATCACCTAGATTGGTGTATTTTTTGCCATATAATTGGGCAAAGTAATTTTTAATGATTGCCTTGATTTCCTCTTCATTGGAGGTAATGTCCCCCTTTTCATCTTTGATGCTGTTAATCTGCTTTTCTTCTTTCCTTTTTTAAATTAGATTGAGCAGTACTTTGTCTATTGTTTGTTTTTTCAAAGTACCAGATTCTATTCTTATTTATTAAATCAATAGTTCTATCACTTTCTATTTTATTAATTTCTGCCTTAATTTTTAGGATCTCTAGTTTGGTTTTCTTCTGGGGTTTTTTAAATTGTTTGCTTTTGAGTTTTTTTATTTGCATTTCCAATTCATTGATTTCTGCTCTCCCTAGTTTGTTAATATATCCACTTAGGGATATGAATTTACCACTGATTACTGCTTTGGCTGCATCCCAAAACGTTTGAAAGGATGTCTCGCTGTTGTCATTTTCTTCGATGAAATTATTAATTGTTTCTATGATTTCTTCTCCAACTAAAAGATTTTGGAGTATCATATTGTTTAATTTCCAATTAATTTTTAATTTGTTTTTCCATGTACCATTACTGATCATTATTTTTATTGTCTTGTGATATGAAAAAATGCATTTATTATTTCTACTTTTCTGCATTTGTATGCCATGTTTCTGTGACCTAGTGTATGGTCAATCTTTGTGAATGTGCCATGTGGTGCTGAGAAGAAGGTGTATTCCTTTTTGTCCCTATTTATTTTTCTCCATATGTCTATTAACTCTAATTTTTCTAAGTTTGCATTCACTCTTTTTACCTCTTTCTTATTTATTTTTTGATTTGATTTATCTACATTTGATAATGCTTAGTTCAAATCTCCCACTAATATGGTTTTACTGCCTATTTCTTCCTTCAATTCTCCTAGTTTCTCCATTAGAAATGTGGGGGCTATATTATTTGGTGCATACATCTTAATTAGTGATATTTCCTCATTATCTAAATTCCCTTTTAAAGAAATATAATTACCTTCCCTATCCCTTTTAATCAGTTCTATTTTTGCTTTGGCCTTATCAGTTATTCTGATTGCAACTCCTGCCTTCTTTCTATCAGTTGAGGCCCAGAAGGTCTTACTCCATCCTTTAATTCTGACCTTGTTGGTGTCTACCCACCTCATGTGTGTTTCTTGAAGATAACATATGGTAGGGTTTTGGATTCTAACCCATTCTGCTATTTGTCTACATTTTATGGATGCTTTCATCCCATTCATGTTCAAAGTTACAATTGTCATTTGTGGACTCCCTGGCATTTTGATATCCTTCCTTAATTCTAACCTTTCTTCTTTAGCTCTTAACTTTTAATTCAGTGATTTACTTTAAGTCCGTTCCCTTATCCCCTCCCTTGATATGTTTCCCTATCTAGTCCCACCCTTTTTGTTTCCTCCCCCTTCCCCCTCTCCTTTCCTCCCTTTTTGTGTTCCATCCCCCCCTCCCCACCTTGGTTTTCCCTTCTCCCTACCTTTGATGGGTAAGATAGAATTCAAGATCCCATTGTATCTGGATGTTCTTCCCTCTCATAGTTGATTTCCCTGAGAGTAATCTTTTAAGTAAAACTCTCTTCCTCTCCTTCTTATAGGAGTTTTCTTCCCTTCCACTTCCTGTGTGAATTTTTGCATGTGAAAGATTGTTCTATTTGGTTTTTCTTTTCCTCCTATTTACACATTACATTTTCCACATATTAATATATATAGATTGATATGAATGTAGTCCTCATAGAAGAGAGTTTGAATAAAAGAAAAGATAAGAATTTTCTCTTTTTCCCTTTCCTTCATATTTACCTTTTCAGGTATTCCATGCTCTTTGTTTTTCAATATCGAACTTTACACAGAGCTCTGGTCTTTTCTTTGCAAAAACTTAGAAATCTTTTATTTTGTTGAATGCCCATACTTTCCCTTGGAAGAATATAGTCAGTTTTGATGGATAGCTGATTCTTGGTTGAAGACCCAGCTCTCTTGCTTTTCTGGAAATCATGTTCCATGCCTTATGATCATTCAGGGTAGAAATTGCAAGGTCTTGTGTGACTCTGATTGACATTCCTTTATATCTAAATTGTCTTTTTCTGGCTTCTTGTAAAATTTTTTCTTTTGCTTGAAAGCTTTGGAATTTGGCAATTACATTCCTGGGAGTAGTCTTTTGGGGATTTAGTGTAGAGGGTGTTCTGTGAGCTCTGTCAGTGGCTGTATTGCCCCCTTGTTCTAGAATCTCTGGGCAATTTTCTTTGATTATATCTTGTATTACAATGTCGAGTTTGCTGTTTATTTCTGGCTTTTCTGGTAGTCTATTTATTCTCAAATTGTCTCTTCTTCTATTTTCCAGGTCAATGACCTTGTCAGTGAGATATTTTATGTTCTCTTCTAATTTCTTGGTATTTTGGCTTTGCTTTATTAATTCTTGCTCTTTTGCAAGATCATTGTCTTCCAGTTGCCTGATTATGACCTTTAAAGCCTTTTCAGTTTGGTCAAACCAGTTTTGTAGTTGCGTGAATTCCTTTTGCATTATTTCCCACTTTTCCTGCCAGAAGGCTTCCATCTTTTTGATCATTTCCGATTCAAATTCTTCAAGAGTTTGTGGAGAGTTCCCATTTCCTTTGGAAGGTTTTGGAGCATTTGCTTGTGTTTCCTCTTCTATCCCTCTGTATTTTGTATTTTTGTTCCATAAAATGTATCCAAAGTTGCCCACTTCTTGTTTTTCTTCGTGTTTTGAGGCTTTTGTACTTCTGTACTCTTTGCCATCTCTATCTGAGTGAGGAGGACTAGCTCTTCTTGTATATGTCTGATGTTCAGAAGCTTTAGCCCCAGGAAAATATTCAGTTCTCTTCAGCTGTTCTGTCTTCCCAGGGAAGCCCAGGGTTTGTTGGTATTTTGGGTGTCACTGCTCTCAGTTCCCTCCCGATGCTTCTCCGCTGCCTTACTTCCATGTTCTGAGCCTGATTCATCACTGTCCACCAAGTACTTCAGTGCCTTTGCCAGCCGTGAGTTTACTGTTCTTTCAGAAGACCCTGTACTCTGAGGGGGGAGGGGCTGTGGCTTCCCAGAGCTCAGAGGGCTCCTGATAGGATTAAGTTCAGCTGGGTTGGACTGAGTATGCCCTGAGGCAGGGACCTTCAGTGAGACTCAGATAAAAGGATCCAACCAGGAGGTTACAGGCTCCCCTCCACCCCCCGTCTCTCTCTGTTTCCCTGATGTCTGTGTTGGGTGCCCCTGCGACTGGCTCAGGTTGTTTTCAAGATGCAGCCTTCAGAATAGCCAGCCCTGAGGTCCTTTTGCCCACCCTGACGTTCCCATGCTGCCTCAGGCTCAGTGCTCTGGGCTGTGGGGGATTGGTCCTGGGACCTTCCTTCTGCCTGCCCCTTAGATCTGAGTGATCTAGGGTTCTGGCTTTTGGGGGGCTGTACCTTTTGATCCAGGTCCAGTAGGAGGGTTCCAGGGGTCTATCCTGTTGTTCATTTTGAATTTCGGTGCCCTAGGAGGATACAGTTTGAGATCGGTAAGGAAGGGTTTTTGGAGATCTGAACTTTAGCCCTGTCTAAGCCTCCATCTTGACTGGAAGTCAATGTCTCATATTTCTTAACACATTTTTCACTAAGGAGTTCTATGACAAATTATTGCACTAGTATTCTCAAGTAGTTAAACATAAGTAAGTTCTTCCAAATGCTAATAATGAATTCCATTCCATAAAAATCCCTTTTATATTATTTGAAATTGTACTGTTTGAAGTTGACGATATAAACTGACTACTTGAACTGACTAGATGAGATATGTCAACTGATTTCTGCTCAAAGGAAATATGCAATAAAATTTTGAAATAAGTTTTTGTAATTTTGTGTAATATTACCACAAAATATAAGAACATATATTTCTGAATCAAGTTTATTAGAAAATAATTTATTAGAATAGATTAATTTTAGAAAGCAAAAATTTGAAATATAATTACATACCTAAAGTTAAACATACACTGATTATTTAATGAAATTATCATTATTGTAGTTTAAATTTCCCTAAACAAATACAAATCAAAATGCTTACATTTTTCAAGCAATGAACCAAGACTCTTAGATGACCTGGGATAGTATCTAAAAATCAATAATGATTTGCACATGTTATTGTTATGCTTGGCAAAATTTTAAACCACTCAGCTAAAATAAAAACCAATACAGAGTATTGATTCTAAGACAGAAGGTAACAGTTTAGAAAAAGCAGTTTTAAGTTACTAGTGTTTCCTTTTTTTAACTGCAAAGGAATTAGAAGCCATTAATGATTTGCAACTCTAAGAAAACAAAGATTTTTGAGGTATATAAATAAGCACTTGCTTTCATTTAAAAATTTTTGCAATAAAAACTATAGATATTTTAATATTGATTTTTAAAATTAATTTAATTAGTGATTGATGTTTAAAAAATAAATATGAGTTCTGGAAGTCATTCTTTTCCAAAATAATCCTGTTTCACCCACATTACAAATTCATTGCTGAGTGTATTTATTTTTTATTGTTTCTTCAAAATATAAGTATATTTAATTGGTTAGTCCTTTTGTGCAATGATTGACTCTCCAGTGTATTTTAACATTATTCAATTGAATTCAATTAAAAAAAAAACCATTGAACCTACTACCATTTTACTATCCACTTCATTTTCATTTTCTATAAGTCTTTCATTTGTCATTTTCATCCAGTTTCTCTGTTAAAAGGAAGACTTTTTATTGTAATCTTCAACCCATACAGTAAAAAGGCTCCATTTCTATCATTGTAATAGTTTCATTTCTTGTAGTTGTTTTCAATTGTTAAAGAAATGATGCAATTTTGTCTTTTTAAAAATTTTTCTTTTATTTAATTCCAATCTATATATTGAGACATTCAAAGTTCCATATTATATGAGACATATTATGACCAGTTCAAAGCCTTTCAATCACATCAATTTTTTCTTCTACTATAATAACAACCCACGGTCTTGCTATGTAAAATATTCATTTTGTCTAATTTCTTAAGTGATCATGAAATAAAATAACTGGCCTTTTGGTAATATAGTAAATGACAGCACATTGGATTCACACATTAATTATAGAAAGTGGAGGACTAATAACTAATAATGTATTAAAACCCACAATACGCTCATACTATAAATTTAGCTTCAATTAAATGTAACATGTTATTTTAAATTTTGAAATAAATTAAATTTCATATTTTTTTGAAATTTATATTAATCATGATTCAATTGTATATTTAAATATCATTAATAAAGTCTTTTCTTTTTACTTTCACCAACAATATGTGAAGAACCTCTGGTTGAGAAACTTTGACCCAGGGTATAATTCCAATGTTCTTAGAGAAACCACTGGTAGGATCAGGAGCCAAATCAACATTTCTGTGAGATAGGCTCAAGATGGAACCTAGTTAAATTCAGAACTTAGATTTTGGGTCACTAGTTATAACAATGATTAAAATAGTAAAAATACTTCAAAGTTTGTAAAGCATGCTTTTTTCTTAAAGCTACTTTCTGAATTTGGTGATGCAAATATTATTTTCATTTTACAGACAAGGAAATTGAGGCTCTTGAAGTTTTTGTTGTCAGTCATTATAGAACTTCAATAGATGATATGGATAGTATCTAGTCTTTCATTTTATATACATACTGATGGAAATGATAAGAAAATAATCATTTTTCTTCCTTACCTTTGTAAAACATAAAAACATAATTACAGATAATTGCATTTATTGATGGGAATTTACTACTGTAAGTTGTACCCAATAAAAGTGAATTGATCAAGGCATGATCTCCATCTGATTTAAATTAAATTACCTCTAAAATAGTTATTTTTACAGTCACAAAAAAGTTTTAAAAATAAAGTCAAGCTGGGGCAATCAGGTTGATTCATCAGTGTATAAAGAGCCAACACAGGAAATGGGAAGTCCTGTTTTGAATAAGGCCTCAGACATTTATTCATTGTTTGACCAGATTAAGTCACTTAAAGCCCAATTGCCTAGCCCTTAGTTCTTTTCTGTCTTGGAATTGATACTTAGTATTGATTCTAAGAGAAAAGATAAGAGTTTTTAAATAAATGAATAATGAAATGTAAGCTGTTTAGTAAGATACAACTAGATTTTGCAAAAGATTAAAAAATCAGTGATTATAAATCTAATGATCAAAAATAAAATACTACATCTTTTTTAAAGAATTATTCCCAGTAAATTAACTATTTTATTTTTAGTAACATATGTAAGTAAATAAGACCAAATCAAATGGAAAAAATGCTATCTTTTATGCAACAGCATTATGACAAGATCCCCAAACATGTTGGAGCTTTGGACCCCAGAGTCCATTAGAATAGTCATTTCTGTTTTTTTTTGTGTGTGTGTGTGTGTGTGTATACATATAAGTACTTTGATTATGCAAAAAAAAAATGTTTATTATACACCGTTGATCTTTAATAATTTCTTTGTATTGAATAGAATCAAACCAAATTTTCATCTTTTTGTATGAAATCATTGAGGTCCTCATTATAAATTTGGATACATAAAGTAAGTCTTGCCCATTCAAGTACATTTTTTTGGCAATTGCCAATGAAGCAAAAGGAAATAATTTTTTTTTCTCATTTGGACTATTATAGGTATTCTATTCAGTAGTAGCAGCTTCAATGACTTAAGAATAAACAATATTTTAAAATTGATGAATAAGCTTATTAGCATTGTAAAGTTAATTTCAAATACTTTATCTTCTACACCAAGTACTTCAAACATCAATGACTTCACTTCCAGGAATGTTTATTGAAGAACCTATTCAGAAAAATAAATGTCTTCACCAGTATTATTAGCATTATATAAGTATCAGTAAAACACTACCTTGGTCCCGCTACCCTTCTTCTTTCTTACTCAATTCCCAACCCTACCCCTCCCAGCCTTTTTTGGCAATAGTATATACTTTTATCCATTTTATTCATATCCAGACAAGGTTACCTGGCTAATATCCCTAAGTATTCGCATAAGTAGACATATCCACTTCCCTGGAGTTCCTCTTAATTCTTAATTTTTTTTGGTGATGATTCTTCATTTTTATTGTCTTGTAGTTACACTGAAAGCTTATTTCATTACCACTCACCTTAGAACTGTTAACCTTTAAATCAATTAAACATATAGCTCTGTAGAAAATATGTTTATTTACATTGAAAGAATTTTAAAAAAAATTGTGGGAGGGGAGGTTAGATAGACCCAAGGTCTTCCCAAGAGATGAAGGAGGGGAAAGGTTTATATAATGTTTCAAGACAAAGGAAAGAAGTGGTCTCTTAGTATTAGATAATATAAGAAATTTATGCCTAGAACAAGAAATATACTCTCAATCTTTTGGAATGTACATCAGGTTGAGACTCATATACAATAAAGGAAAAGTATGGGCACTCTTAGGGACCACTGATCCTTTTGGGCCTGAACATTTCAAAGTAGGTATATCACCATTCCACAATCTTGATGTTCCCAAGTATTTATAAAAATCACAAAAGCCATTAGAAACTTGTTAACCCTTAGTAGAACTTATGAATTTTTTATATGAACAACAGAAACACATCAGTGTTTTGTGTGGAAAATATTTTAAGAAAAATTTTGTCTTTTTTTAATAGTCTGACATATTGTAAGGGTTAAAATTAAGATTGAACTAAATATATGCCAATGTGGTCACCAAAATTAATATATCTTAAGTCAAAGACATTTTAGCGATATTTATTTGCAAAATAGAAGGAAAAAGTGAAAGTAGAGAAATGAAAAAGAGGGTAGAGAAGGTACCTAGCTTAATGAGCTAAATATCTGTTCTAGTGCCTGGTTTTGTTCCGGTAGGGCACTGGAAGCCCAACCAGAGGACTTAGAGGTAAATTAGGCATTATCCATGTGGCCTCCAACAAGGACTATCTGGTGTTAATATCTCAGGAAGTCAGGAAAGAAAGGTCCACTTACCAATCCAAAGTCCAAGGGGAGAAGATCCAACAGCAGTCTTACCAGAAGCATTCCAAATTCCCAAGCTGGAGCTCCTCTGAGGCCAAATTCAAAGGAGAACAAGTTGGTCATAGGAAGTTGCAACTACTTTTAAAGACCCTTCTTTGCATCACTTTCTGTGCCTTCCTTCAATTTATGTGGACCAATTATAGTTTTTAAATTTTCTTAGGACTGCTCAGGAGGTATTCAGGTGTTTCTGAGTTGTTCCCCACTTTAGCATGTGGGTTGTGGACCTCCCTCCACTTAAGCATAAAGTGGGGGTGTAGAAGCTTCCAGTGATTAAATCTAAAAGTAGGCAGGGGAGACTTAATCCTATCTTCATAATACGTAACAAGGTTTATGGCACTGTAACAGGTCAAATCAAAGGAAAAAAGGAAGGGGAAAGAAAAGGTCATTGCTTTTGTTTCGCTTATTAAATTCTAGCTGGTCACTTTGTGCTATATTTTCTATTACTAAAAAAACAGTTCTATCTGGTTTGCACACTCAAAACATTTTATTATTCTAAAAGAGAACTGTGAAGGCATATGGCATAATGGTCAAGTTCCTTACTATTTAGAAACCTTTTAAAACCAAAGAGGGGGAAAAAAGGAAAACAAAAACAAATTAAAAACAATCTTAGCATATGAAGCAAACATAATGGACAATACCTTTTATCTTCTTAAAAAGGAGTGAAGGACTCTTTAGATGATTTATATTGTCCAGATATCTTCTTTTCACTGATGACCATGGTTAGATTAAGCTTACTTTTTCTGTATCAACAACCTTGGTAGAATCAAGGCCTTTTGTTTTAATATCTTTAATGTTTAATTTTGGCTCTTTTTTATTTGTAAATATAATTTATTGGATTTATGAACTAATACAGACTCCTCATCACCCTTTACTTTGATTATTGCAATTGACTGATGGCTAACTCACCTCTCTTCCCACTCCAATGTATCCTTTGGAAAATCAGCTACCAAAATGATCTTCCTAAAGTTCAAGCCTGAACATGTCATCCACTTCCTCCATTCAATCAACTCCAATGTTTCCCTACTGTATCCATGATCAAATATAAAATGTTAGGAAGAAAGTTTTTGCTTAATGCAAGTGGTTCATTCATCAGACTTCTACTTAAAGCATTTTTTTTTCAAATTCAAAACCTCCCAAGTTCAGGGGGAAGGTAGCAAGGGGTTTACCAGAAACTGTGCAGGGAGGGAGCTGGCATAGGGTTCCCATCTAACTCCCTCCTTAAATTTTTAGTCTTCTTACACTATCATAAATTCAAGCTATGTTGGTAAATGTTATCATTTATGTGGGGAAAGAATGTATTCATATCACACTTTGAAATTAATCTTGATTATTAACACTTTCTACATCATGTTCAAATGACTGACAATTAAAAAAATACATCTTAATTTGTAGTGTTTGCCAATTTTTGAGATGTAAATGCTCACATTGAAAATTCAACAATTGGCTAAAACAAACCTTCTTTGGGTCACAAATATGAAATTAAAATATCTGTTATCATGAGGAGGCCCAATCTGAAATAGCAAGAATGCAAGCTTTGAAATTAAAAAGCCAGGTTCAAATCCCCCCTCTCTTTTGACAATGATATCATAGATTTAGGTGCTACAAACACTTTAAGAGTGATCAAATCTACCTCATCCTCACATACTTGGTAATGCATTGATATTCCTCTCATAGTATAGTATAGTAGTAGTCTCTTGGTAACCGAGGATGACAATTGTCTTTGTGTGTTTTCATCTATGATAGATGAGTGTACACAGAGACACTTGTGCGTGAAGGAGATTTAAATGGAAAAGTTAATGTACAGAGATAGTCCTACTCTCTCGGCATTGGAAGCATGGGTCCAGTGGCATGAAAAGTCGTTACACCTGGAGACTTCCTCAGCTGTATTGGATGGCCATGTTGTCTTTTGTGGTCCAACACGCCCTAAGTACTCCACAGTGCTTTGCTGTGTCGCCCTCTCAGCTGTTGTGTTCAGGGAGGGGTAGTATCTCTGGTATGGAGGGCTTGTCGTGCCCTCCTAGGGCAGCTCTCAAACTAGATCAATTTGCTTACTCTTTCAAGGAGGAGAAAGATTGGAAGGGAAAGAATTTAGAACTCATAATTTTGGAAAACAAATGTTAAAAATTGTTACATATAATTGGGAAAAATAAGTTATGACATATTTTTAGCACTTCTTAAAAATCTTGAGTTCCAAGTTCTTGTTCTCTCTCCCATCCCCTACCTCACCCACTAAGAAGGCAAACAATATGAGAATGATTATACATATGAAATTATGCAAAACTTAGTTCCATGTCAGCCATGTTGTTAAAAAAAAAAGAGCCAAAAAACATACTTCAGATTTTACTCAGAATTCATCAGTTCTCTCTCTGAGGATGGAGAACAGTTTTTCATCATGAGTCCTTTGGAACTGTCTTGATCATTCTATGAATCAGAGTTGCCAAGACTTCATAGTTACTCATCATCACAACATTGCTGTTACTATGCACAATGTTTTCCAGGCTCTGCATTTGCATCAGTTCATATAGGTCTTCTCATGTTGTTTTCTGAAACCCCTCCTTTCATCATGTTCCATGGTACAACAGCAATCCATCATAATCATGTGCCACAACTTGTTCAGTCATTCCCCAATTGATGAGCATTTCCTTCCACTTCCAATTCTTTGACACCACAAAAAGAGCTGATAAAATATTTTTCTACACTTAGAAATTTTTTCTTTTATCTCTTTGGAATATAGTGTTTGGGATAGCAGTGTTACTGGGTCAAAGAATATGCAAGGTTTGACAGCCTTTTGGCCTAGTTCCAAATTGTTCAACAGAATGGTTGGACAAGTTCACAACTTCATCAATGATTCATTAGTGTACCTATTTTATGGCTTTGATTTCTTTTTTCTGAAAACTGCCTTAGACCATTATGTCAATTGGGGAATGGCTTTTATTTTTATAATTTGACTCAGTACTATACTCAGTTTATAGACAAGAAATGAGGAGTTTATCAGAAAAACTTTATGTAGAAATTTTTGAAATTATTACATTGTCTTTAATCATGTCTTTCAGATAATCCAGTAATTCTTATTATCTCTCCTGGACCTATTTTTCAAGTCAGTCATTTGTCCAAAAAGATATTTCACTTTTTCTTTTTTTTAATGATTTGACTTTGTTTTATTGTTTCTTGATGTCTCAAGGAATCAAAAACTTCTACCTGCCTAATTCTATTTTTTTTAAAAACCCTTGCCTTCTGGCTTAGAATCAATACTAAGTATCAGTTCCAAGGCAGAAAAGTTATATGGGCTAGGCAAGGGGAATTAAGTGACTTGCCCAAAGTCACAGAATTAGCAAGTATCTGAGGCTAGAATTGAACTCAGAACCTCTAGTTTCCAGGACCAGTGCTTTGTCCACTAAGCCACCTAATTGACTCTCCATTCTAATTTTTTAGAAATTACTTTCTTTAGTGAACTTTTTGTGCCTCTTTTTCCATTTGCCTAAATCTGTTTTTTTTTTTTAAGAAGTTCTTTTCTTCCATGAATTTCTGTATCTCTTTTTCATTTGTTCTAGGAATTCTCTTCAGTGATTTTTTGTGCCTTTTACCATTAGGCCAATTTTGTAAAGTATTCAATATTTTTTCCAAGCTATTAATTCTCTTTTCATTATTTTCTTGCATTATTCTTATTTCTTTTCCCAATTTTCCTTTACTACTCATCTCTTTCTTTAATTCTTCCAAGAATCCTTGTGACCGTGGGGTCAATTAGGATTTTTATTCATGTTATTATCATCTTCGAAATTTGTGTCTTGATCTTCCCTACTACAGTAGTAGTTTTTTATGTTAAGGTACTTTTTGTGGTTTTTGCTTATTCTTTTGGTCTATTTCTTGACCTCGAACTTTATGTTAAAGTTAGGCTCTGCTCACCTCAAGGTGGAAAGGCACTGCCCCAAGCTTCAGGCTTTTTCATCCCATTACTTTCAGAACTAGTTCTAGGAGTCTGCAAGTTTTTGATGCTTCCAAGGTAGTATGATTCTAGGAGAAGTGTGGTCACTGCTTTCCTAGTCTGTACTGTGGTCTCTGCTCAGGAAGGGCCCCTGGTCGCCTACAACCACAAGTGCTAACACACTTCCCTGTCTTAGAAATATAGCCCCAAACTGCATATAGTCAATAGGATTGCCAATCAGTTCCAGCAGTACACAGGAAAGGGTTCCACGCAATCTCTTTCTGACCAGTTGTCCAACCCCCTTACTGTCTCTGAACAGGCTTCTATCTCAATGTCACAAACTTCCTGCCAAAATCCTAAGTTTTCTTAGGATGGAAAAATGTCTCACACTGACCTTTTGTTGGCTCTATCACTCCAAAATTTACTTTGAGGCATTATGTTAAAGTTGTGGGGGGGGGGGAGGTGAGAAAGTTCAGCTGGATTACCTGTAATTCATCATCTTCTCTCTCAAGTGTGAGAAGAGGTTCCAGTATCTTTGCTATATTAATAAACAGTACTTTCAATGTACTTTCAAACAGTACTTTCTCACTGCTATAGGCCATTGATCCAGACTTACAGCTGACAAGTTGCCTAACGCTGAGAAATGCTTGACTATGCCCTCCCATAAATGCTCCATAGAAGGGTCATTCAACTTGCTGGGGACTTTCTTCAAGAGCTCTTCACATGTTAAAGGAAATAATGGGAAAAGAAAGGGGAGGGGAGGGGAATACAAAGGAAGGGAAAAGGAGGGGAAGGGAGGGGAAGAAAGGGTGTAGGAAAAGGAGTAAAGGGAAAAAGGGCCTAGAAGTACCAGATCTCAAACTATACTACAAAACAAAAATAATTAACATGATTTGATTATAGCTAAAAAATATAAAGGTCAATCATTGGACCAGACAGGTATATATTGAAGTAAACAAAAATAATTAAACGAATAATATTTGATAAACCCATGGGTCCCAGCTACTGAGACAAGGATTCATTATTGGCCAAAAATTGTAATAAAATGATGCAGGAGTCTGACAGAAATTGGGTATAAACCACCATGTCATATATAGGAAGAAAAGCTTAAAATGGATACATGACTTAGATATAAAAAGAGGAACAAGTATGATAACCTTTTAGATCTATCAATACAGAAAGAGCACATGACATCACTGTATAAGCAGTACAGGTATTTTCTCTAGTTGCCCCCTATACCTGGTATCAAGTTACTCCTCTTTCATACTTCTTGGCTTCTCAGGCTTCCTTCAAATCTTACTTAAATATCCTACTTTTTATGAGAAGCCATTCCAAATGCCCTTCCCTTTGTTGGTGAACTCTAATTTATCACAGGTATTATGTAGATATGTATTCAAATAATGTATATGTATAACTACATATGTGTGTACACATATGTATATGTGTGTGTGCACCCACTTCTCGCTTTTAGGTATGTTTTTTGTCTTTCTTTTTTGTCCCTAATGTTTACTAGCACAGACCTAACACGTAGTAAATACTTAATAAAAGTTTCTTGACTAACCAACAAATTGTTCAAATAATAGTTTCTTAATTGAAACAAAATATCAAAGTAATCATAAGAATTTCTGAAAATGTCACTTAAAAATTAGTATTTTACAGAAGTTTGACTAAATGGTGGTAGAACAATGGTATTCTTCTTAATCTCTACCATTTACTTATGGTATATCTGCATAAAATTATTCCTCATAATAGGAATAAAAATATTGGCCTCATTGATTATGTAACACTAGAATAATCCTGGATAAGAAAGAAACAATATATACTTATTCAGAATCTAATGTTAGAATCACTTTCCTCACTCAATCCACACATTTTGCTTTTTGGTAAAAGAGGCAATTTCCTATGTTTTGGAAACACACCAAAATAACATTTATTCACAAAATCTATTATTGTCCTATTATAGGGTTTATTTTATAATAGTAATTCCAATGATTATTAATTTAATAACAAATTAACAAATTAAACTTCATTTTTACATGAGATGAAACTAATAAACTTGGCTAAAATTCTTTTATATTCAATTGGAACTATTGACATTATTAAATCATTTAAAGATTAGGTAGCCAATCAATACTTTATATATTTAACATGGGCACACCATTTAATATTACTATAATTTATTTTTATACATATTTATGATATTTGTATCTAAAATCAGTAGTGACCTAATAATTCTCTGGACTTTAAGAATCTAAAAATTATTTAATGTAAGCATATTTCCCTAAACACTTATTTTTCTTTTATAGGCTTTAAAAATATACCCAACATCAGCATTTCCTGTTACATATATATGTTTAAGTCCATTTTGTGATGGCTCTATATTTTTGTTAAAAGGAGAGCCTATTCAACACCACCGATAATTAGCATCTCTTTACCCTGTGAGGTATCTATTATTCCTTGAGTCCTAAAAGTGTTCAATAGTACAGTAATTATCATTGCCTAAAAACTGTGATTATGCTTCACAGTTTAAGAAAGATATATTTATTAGATTGAAATATCTATGTAAAGACTCTTGGAGTTATTTTCTGGGCAATTTAAAAAAGCATTTTTAAACAGTTATAATTTGACATTTGGGAAAGTGATAAAGACTATAAAATAGTTAGATCTTTTTAAGTGAGTACCTCAAAGTCATTTGCAAATATGTATACTTTTTCAAGGTAACTCTGAAAAAATATTTTACAGATGAATGAATTAGTTTGAGAAAATATTAAATAACATTAACCACAGTGTTGGAGAAGCAGAAGTTTTGAGTTGAAAATTAAAAACTCATTACACTGAAATACATTTGTAACAGTAAGAATAGCTTATTTATATCAATACAACATCAGTTGACTATCATTATCCATATCCTCATAATTTTATGAAACATGCAGGAATTATTAGAATATTTTCATTTGTTTTTTAATGAGAAAATGAAGAGTGAGATAGAAAATAAAGCTTATAAACTAGGAAATATAATTGAAACCCCAAAATTGAATTTTTTAAATTCAGTACATATTTTTTATACTGTTTGGGTATTAACTTCCACTGTCAAATGTAGGTTGTTACTAAAACGACAACCCAGACAATTTATTTTGGTACAATTTTCTAAAAAATTGAGGAATCCTGATGTAATAGACAGTGTTGGCTTTGGAGTCAAGCTGACCTGGGTTCAAGTCCAACCTCTGATAAATTCTGTTTATGGACACAAGGCAACATTGCAGAACACTGAATAACTATCACAGTGAAAAATAATATTAAGCCCCAACTAAACATGAAAGTAACAATCATTTTGGTATATATAAAAAATTGAAACTGCTACTTACATGGTGTTTGCAATTTAATGAGGGACACTACATGAAAACAACTATTTAAAGGGGCAGCTGGGTAGCTCACTGGATTGAGAACCAGACTAGAGACTAGAGGTCCTAGTTTTAAACCTGGCCTTAGATACTTCCCAGCTGTGTGACCCCCATTGCCTAGCCCTTACCACTCTTTATTTGACAATTATGGTAATTTACTAATTTCTAGACATCATTTAGTAAATTTATATCAATGTTAATCATTTGTTATCATGAAAAAATATGTGTTCAAATTCATTTATTTCTTATCTACTGGAAAATGTCTCATGATCTTATATATTTGTTCTTACATTCGTGGCTTTCCAATCTTTATGAAGGTTTTAAGGCAACGGATAGGGGGGAGAGTGTATATACACACAAATATTTTATATTGTTTCCTATTAATATATGCCTGTTGTTTAGTCATGTCAGACTTCTTTACTCCATTTGAAGTTTTCCTGGCAAAGATACTGGAGTTTGCCATTTCCTCTCTAGCTCCTTTTGCAGATGAAGAAAGAGAAGAAAATGCCTTGTCCAGGAGCACACAGTTAGCAATGGTCTGAAGCCAAACTTAAACTCAGGAAGATTTTCACTGACTCCAAATGTAGCACTCTAACCAGTGTGTGAGCTATCTACTCAGAGATTTGGGTATATATACAGAAATGTATTTACAGACATACATGTATGTATTTGTATGATTTAATATATTCCCATAGAAACATACATGCATGCACATACACATACACACAAAATATAATACTATGCGAGCATACACAATTTCTCATTATACATTTATTAGATTTTAGAGAAAAAAGATATATTTCTTTCATTTATTAGATTAGTACACTTTTATGTAGTTTCCAAGCCTTGGTTTTTGTATATTTGACTAAGGTGTATTCAGTGTGACCACTAAATACTTAAAAAGCAGATAAATGAATTTCATTCATGATAACTATTTAATTCATGTTCAAAATATTTGGATAGTGACAATGCTACTTTTTAATACAACCATAATATTCTAGAAGCATTTTTTCTTTTATATTGTTTCTATCTGAATCATTTCAGAGAAATGTAGGAAATTAATGTGGAATCTCACTCCATAAATGGAAATTCATTATTCTTCTCTAATTTGTGATCTTAAAATGTTGCCTGAAGGAAATTAGAGGTTAAATGACTTGTCCAAAGTCACATAGCTTGTGTATTTTGGACCAGGCTTGGAAACAGGTTTTCTTGAATGTACAGTCACATTTTTCTCCTTACTACCAGTCTACTTGGCCAGAAACTATTAAGAAGGGAGAGAAAAGTACTTCCACTATGTTTTTAATATCCTTAAAAATTCTTGTCTGGACTATAGTTTTAAACTACTAGCACTAAATTGTTCTGAAATATTTTTAAAAATTTTCATTTGACCTAAATGTTTGAATTATTTCCTAGAAGTTTAAGGTAGGTTGAATTTGCTAATATCCATATAATTCTTTTATGATAGAAATAGCAATTTTATTTTGTAATACTGTACTTTTAAAATAATTAAAATACCACTACGGTAATTAGGGAGTGGTAATAGAGAAAAGAAGTGGTAAAATTAAAAAAAATTAGGAAATAACAGTTCTTTTGTGGTGACAAAGTTATGTTACCTGAAGAGATATTCATTAAGTGGGGAATGGCTGAACAAGTGGTATATTATAATAATGGAATATTGTTTTACAATAAGAAATGATAAAAAAATAACAAAAACCTGGAAAGACATGAAGTAATGCAATATGGAATGAAAAAAACAAGGAAAACATTTACAAGGTAACATCAATAAAGTACAATAATCAGATGATCATTTGTGAATGACAACTACTATCAATAATGCAAGGATCCAGGATAACTCCAAGGAACTTAACAAAAAAGACCATCCACCAACATAGAAGGAAGTGGTGGAGTTTGTCAATCTTAAAATCAAAAAATAATAATGCATCTTTATAACAAAGTTGTTTATTTCCTTTGAGCTAAATTTTTTTTAATGCGGCTTGAGGAGGTCTGATAGACCCACACCATCCTCAGGGAAAATGCAGGAGGAAAAAGGCTTACACAATGTTTCAAGACAAAGGGGAGAGGAGGTCTTTTGAGATTAGATAATATGAGTTGTTTACTCAGCACAAGAAATATATTGTCAATCTTCTGGAATGTACATTATGATGGAACTCAAATAATACTAAGGGAAAGAGTGGGCATTCTTTAGGGCATGCTGATCTTTTTCCCCAGCATATTGCAGAATAGACACTATTCCATGATTTTGATGTTCCCAAGTAATTTATAGATGTTACAAAAGCCAGTAGAAACTTGATAGACTTTAAGTCTAAATGCAGATTGAAGCATGGCATGCTTCACTTCATAACATCTATGATTTTTTCTTTATTGGAAGTGATATGTGGCTCCTTTCACAATATGATAAACATGAAATTATGTATAATATGTACAACCTGCATCATATTACTTGTCTTTTTGAGGAGATGGTTTGAGGGAGGGAGAGAATATAGAATGCACAATGTCAGAAAATGGTTATTGAAAATTATATCAAATTGTAATTTGGAGAAAAAATTAAAAGAAATACTAAAAAAGAAGAAATGAATTTAAGCAGACTAACAAATATTTTTCTAAGTTTTAATTCAATCCTCAGTGATAACTCTTTATCTTCTTTTAGTTAACTATATTTCCTGGAAAGAAAATAAAGAACTGAGGAAGAGGCTTTATAAAAATAACTGAGTTTCTTCCATAAACATAACAGAAAACTTTCTCTCCCAAGTAGTCTCCATAGAATAATTATAGTCCTCCCAAAACAAAATTCCTAGAATCCAAATGCCAATAAGTAGCAAATACAGAAAGACTGAAAGAATCATATTGCAAATTCTTCTCTTTCTTTCCCCCATTATTTCCATTTGGCAGAGTAATGACCCTGTGTCATCTTCTCCCCCAGCAATGCACAGTCTATTGTCTTTGACAAGATTCAAGAAATGTGAGTCAGAGATGAGGAACTGATGATGGAGAATGATTCAAATTTAAGAAACTATTGCCTCAGAACAAAGAAAATTAAGGATCAAAGAGAAATTAGAACCTTGCATTCTTTCCTCTTTTAAGTCTTCAGTTTCTTTCTTTAAAATTCAAGCTTGAGGATATTTCTTAGCCTTGCTGGACATTTACCCATTTCACTGAACTTGTTGAGGTGGAGTCATTCCCTATTGAATACACAGAGAGAAACCCTGCTGCGATTTCCTTCTCAAGAAAGTTTTATTCTTCCTTACTTTTCAAATAAGAAAAATAAATGACAGAATCCATGACTGTTAAAAAGAAAAACACATTGGCACCTGAGAAGGTTAACTCTTTGAATGAAAAATTAAATAAATTTCTCCAATATCTCTGACATGAAAAATTAAATTCATGAACTTCCTGGTGTTAGGATTAAAATTCGCTAGATTATAAATTAATTTATATTTATTAGAAAGTGAAAGCTTGTTGGAGAGAGAAAAGGCAAAGTAGTTTGCCTCAATAAGTGAGTCCAGACACCCAGAAGTTCAATTAATGGAACCAATATTTGTTTATTAATCTATTGATTAACAATACACACCTAACTGGCAAGGGCAGCCTTCCTAGTGGAAGCCACATGGAGGCAAAGTTACAGACAGTTTTATAGGTTTACCTAAGTGAGAGAGGGGTACAGGTAAAATGAGCTCATACAAAGCTAATGAAGGATATATGGCTGTAAGTTTAAAATAAGTTAAATGTGGCCTTAATGACTGGGGCAAACTAACCTGGGCAATCAAGTCTTATTGAACACAGGCCAGATGTGCCATAAATTGGGAGGATGGACCTTCCTTTGTATAACTTATCCTGCACCCAGTTCATCCTGTCCTTGAGGGGGCATCCCCCAGTTCCCCATACCATCTGTTGTTACAGCCTGGGAAAGTACATACCTTAAGCCTGCTTTCTATAAGGGAAAGTATACTTTATTGATCGGGGACTTTGTATTACTGTATTTCAGTCCCATCTCTTCTTATGTATGTGAGTCAAATCTTTGACTCAACTTCAGTCTCAAGCTCAGTGGGCACAGAAGGATAGTAAGCCCGTAAGGCCAAAAGTTTGATAGCCTGTAGGCATTGTCTGATATAGCACAGAAGTCAGTTAATCAGACAGGGCCCAATGAGAAGGGCCTGAATTAGTAACAGGAGAGGCCCAGCAATGGCTATAAGGAGAGTTGTCATCCAGGGTGACCAAGCAAAAATAGTTGAGTACAAATTAGTTCCCTCTGAGTTGTCTTGCTCTCTATCTTCAATTCTGCCTTGGAGCACAGCCAGGGAGGACAATGATTTTTTTTTAAATTAGCAGAGTTTTCTAACTCATTGAGGTCTAGGTCAATTCGCTGTGACAGGGCCTGAAAATATCGACTGTCTTGGACCAAGGCTGCACTACCTTCAGGGCTTCAAACAAGCCATTCGGTGGGACATAGCTGGCAACTTTCACTCATTTGAACATCTCCTTAATATTTCTGATGTATATACTTAAAATATACTCATCTTTAATTTCTATCACATAGTAATTGTCAACTTTTTTAAGGTCATACACATTATTGATTTGCTAGTTTAGTCCCCCAGTATCAATATGAAACAATTATAAGCACTTCTTTCTCCCTCCTGTGTACGAGGAAGGGGTTAATATTTTGTAAGCAATTTATCTTAAGGCTGGTTGGCTTGATTTAGGTTTTTATTATTTGACAAATTGTTACTTATCCCTCTTTAACAAGAGGGCTTGCCACAATTTAAAATTTTTAATGTATCAAACTCTTCATATTAACTTACTCCCAGTGGAGGTTAGTTTGAACTCCTCCCTTCCAAATAATGTTGGTTATGTCCTTTAGCAATCTTTCATTATTTAAACAAACTGAAGTCCAAAGTATTTACCCTGACTCCTTTCAATCCTCTGTCTAAAGCAGAATAGAATCTCCAGTTGAGTTTCCTTAGACCTCAAATATTGCTACATACCTGAATAAATTCCATCAACATTTTTCTGAATTATAATTTGTTGTATCTAATTCACACTAGAATTCACCCTTAATATTTGTTCATTTTATTTTTAATTACTTTTATTTCTTCTTTCTTCTCTTCTTTACCATTATTGTAGGTAGAGGAAAAGTATTATACTGAATTGCATGTAATCCTCATGTCAAGCCCTTCTGGATTTAAGGACTGGTTAAATTTTTTCTTGTTAAAAGCATATAGTTTGCGTATCATATATCCTTAACTTATTTAGCTGGAAAACTTAAATTCTCTTTATAGTATAAATGCATACATATTTTGTATTAACTCATCATTACTTTCTGACAATTTGTGTCTGAAAGCATGTTCATCTCTTGATTATAAATCCCTTCTTATACATTTCACACATTTCTTTAAAAAAAAAAAACAATTCATACATCCTTAAATCAAATACAACATTGTTTAGAAACTTCCTCTTTAACAAAATGCCAAATTCTTAGTACTTGCATTATTATATCCCATGCACAGATTAACCACTTAAAAATTTTTTTTTGTGTCATATTACTAGTTCTGATAGCACATACATTAAATGACATCTGATTTGAAAAATCCCAAGTAAAATTTCAGAATAAGTTCTACTCAATAACATTACAACTTTTTTTCTGAATGACTTTTACATCCACATAGTAGCTGTTGGAACTGCCTGCGGTTCCTACTTAATTTCTTTGTGGATGAATACCTGATAAAGAGAATGGAGACTGATGGAAAATGGATGAAGAGGTGAGAGAGAGAGAGAGAGAGAAAGGAACAAAGACTCTGAGATAGAGTTAAAAAAGGAGGGATCCAGCATGCTCTGGTGATGCTTCTCTAAGAGAGCAATTTGCACATCCCCAAACTTTTATTGGAGAATGTAGGAATGTGGAGTAGGAGGTAGCTAATGAACATCTGACATGGCATAGGTTTTAACACTGGTTCAATTGACAATCACATAATCAAATAGGAGGAGGTTAATTGAACATGTGACTTGGTAAGGAAAGTGGTCTAAAAGGGTGGGAGCTAGGACCTTGTGGCAAATAATGTCCTGCCCAGGAATTCTTTTGTCCTTTGGACTGAAGTTTTGGAAGTACAATAATCAAAAAGTAACATGACTATAAGTCTGATATATGCACACATAAGATACAATATCAATACACCAATCATACTTTCAAGATGCTAATATACCTGGTATGCTACAGTAGCCAATGTAATTTCTGTTCTTATAGAATAAACATTCTGTCAGGCTGGCTATTTAATCACAACTCAAATTCACTAAAACCATTACGCATTGCAACATTTAATAACATGGTAGTCAGGACTATAAAAAGTTGACACACCATGAAAGACAGAAAAGGGACTAGATTATAGGAGTCAGGTAGGAGCCAAATTTGAGATACATGGTAGAATGTGGGACGAGGAAGAGCTGTCTTTAACACATGTTAAACAGCCTCAACCTCGAACCCCAAACAAGTTGAAGTCCTCTTGTCTTGGCTCAAAATTTTCATCCATCCCATCAGGATCGGTTGGTCTCTTTGATTTTGTGCTCGCTTGGCATTATGTGGTTTAGCTTTATGATTCTGTGGCACTGTGCAATGACTCTTTTTGTATTCTCTTGTCCTGAAATCAGACAGAATCATTAAGCAAAGTCCCATAATTTTTTAAAACAATCAGCGTCATCATTTTTATAGTTTAAAGCTTTTTGGTTTGCATTGACATTATAGCAAATGTATTTTAAATTTATGTTATTGCAAAATCAAAAAAAGTTAAAGAAAATCTCAATACCTGTGACATGTGCTTCAAATACAAAAAGGAAAGAAAAAATAAAACTGAAATAGTATATTGCACATACCAGCAAAAACAATAATAAAAGAGTTTAAAAAAAACATACATAACTTAAAATCATTGACACACTGTGTCAGCTAAAGAAATGTAGAATATAAGATTTCTCACCACAAATCAGATCCATTTCCTCTTCATACTTGACCATGAACCACTGTGAGTGCAAAGCAAATGATTTTCACAAAGTAACAGTTTTTATAAAGAACAATAGTACATGTAATACACATTAGAAAAAGTATCAATATCCCCAGAGTTATAATACCCCATTTAATTACAATAGCAAACAAACCCACTATCATATTTCATATAAGTTGCTCTATGACAAATCTCCCCCTCCCCCCCCCAAAAAAAAACTATGATCTGATGGATATTTTTCACAGCTTTTACAGATGTAGCAAATCTTTCGATCTTGGTAAATAGTTATTTTAAGTAAAACTTATTTAGGTCTAGAACATCACCAAGAAATCTAGATTGTTCTCATGGAAGTAAATGAAACTTAAGAATTTTGCAGGAGCTCTTTTTGGCTTTCCACTTCATAGAAATACCTTGGTAGGAACATTTCTTTGTTCCTCTACCTTTAATACAACATTCTTTAAAATACAAATATAAAAAATACTCATCTATTCAGAAATGATTAGTTGTTTAAAATTATTTCTGAAGACCTCTTAACTTAAGAATTACATTCTTAGCTTGTTAAATTCTCTAAAGGTTGTTAACCAGGTTGACTCCATCAATCATCTATGTGACAATTAACAAATGCAAAATGGAAACAAAAGTCTGTTTATGGGTTTTTACAATATTTTACAATATTTTGTTTCAGTAGTCATAAGGGAAAGGTAACAGAATATATCTAGTAGTTAAAACATAGTAGATCAAAATGATTCAGTGTAACAGAACAGTATTGAATACATTGATATATGAACTTAAAACAACAAAATTAAATCTTAAACAAAACAATCAGCAAAATAAAATAAGATACAGAGACTTTCATTTAAAATTCATTTAAATAATTTAATTCATTTAAATTAAATAAAAATTCATTAAAAAAATGGAGTCTGAAAAGGCTTAAAATTTTACCTCCAGACCCTTTAAAGTTCCTTTTTCTAAAATTCAGATCACTGTGGTATCTCCCATAGGGAGGGAGAAAATGGGTTTGAGGAACCTCAACCTGAATTAGTCTTAGAAACAGGGCAGGCACAAATGGCAAAGGGCTTTAGGGGGATGAATTTCTCCCCTGAATCTCAGGAAAGATAATTGAAAGGATCAGTGGTAGAAAGAAAAAAAAATCCTAAACCTGGAAGCTGTTTGAAATAGGTAATGCAGTGCTCTTTCATATGCCATGCTTGTAATCAACTTCCTATTAGGAAGAGTCTCTTCCTTCTTCCCCCTTCCCCCAGGTAAAATGCTACTTTCTCCAGAGGGAGTTAGGAGGCTAATCATTGCCTAAGGAAAAAGACACTCGGTTTGTTTTGTTTTTTTACCATTTGGCCTGAGGATGGACTCCAAAGACTCCTAGCTTCTTGGTGGTAGCAATCAGTCCATTAGGGGCAGCAACAGAGATCAGGGTTGGGTTGGGGGGAGGTTGATTTAGGGTAAGATCTGGAGATCAAGAGAAGGATTTTGGGAAGCCTGGCTGGGGCTCAGTGAGCAATCTGGGTCCAGAAGATCAGGAGGAAGCAGTATTAGCAACACCAGAGTCAACTGTGAAGAGGAACAAAGGAAGAAAGAGGAATGAAGGACTCAAGCAGTTGGATGAGAGAAGTGATTTATTTCTACTTCACCAAGAGACCCCCCACTAAAAATAGCAAGGCCAGTAGGGAGAGCAAGCAACTGGGAAAAAAGTAGGAAAAGAAAAACAGCAGCTTCAAAGAGAGTTGGAGTTTATGAGGGTGGATGGGGTGGATAAAAAGCCTTGGCAGGAGAAATGTGGTTTAAAAAAATTATCTAGGCTATCTTAAAAATTTGAGAGGTTCTTCTCTGACTAGTGGTTGACATCAATGTAAAAGTTAACATTAAATCTTAATAATAATATTATATTGTAAGAGATTTATTAATGATCATTAGAAGTCAAGGAATAAAGAAGATAGAAAATAAAGACCACATGCCCATGGCTGGTTAGCCATTTTTAGTCATCCCCGCTTACCACCATCACTGCTGATTCTAATCAGGGAGGAGGAGCCTCCAAAACCTACACCCTTTATCCTCTATCTACAGGAAGTATACAATGACAGGAAGTCAGTGGGCTCTTGGGATATAATTCTTTTTTAGGATAACAGATTTTTAATCATACAGGGTAAAGGGAGAGCAATGGGGGCAAAAATGGGGATGGCATGGAGTCCTAGGAAGAGAACATGGATAGTGGAAGGGGCACAGGAGGAATAAAAGTAGGAGTGCCCCTATCCTCTTTGGGAGGCTTGCTCTTTTAGCAGAGAAGCCTCGGTTTTAACAGAGTAATTTGGCCCCAAAAGGCAAAATTTCAATTTCTTTGGGGTGTCAGTAAGCAAAGCAATCCAAATATCAATGTAAGGGATCTGATCAGGGTGGTCTGGTGTTCTGTACATCTTTCTCCAGAGAGCATAGGCAACAGAGAGATCTGCAGTTCCCTCTGGAGGCCATTTAACATCGAATGTGGGCCACTCCAATTCACACAAGGTGTGGAGTATACCAGGGGAAACTCGAATTCCATAATCTGCTATTGCCTTCTTAAACAGCTAAAAATTCTTAAGAATGCATGTTAGCAGGGTCTGAGAGCCTGATGATGAGGACTGACCCATTATAACAAATTACACAAATACAAAGACCCAACAGAAATATCCAGGATACACAATCAGTCATACACCTGTGAACCTGAAGGGTTCCCTGTGATTTCAAGAAACGTCTCTTCTTGAAACCACTCTGGGCTTAGCACTGTGTCCAGCATCCCAGCAGCCTTGACTGGATCCATATTTCCAGAACAGAACAGACCACTGGAGTGGAAATGGATCTCTTAGGGCAATACCTTTAGAGCAATACAATACCAGCACTCCAGATTAACCTTAAAACAAACCAGACCATAGTTCTAGAGCATGACAAATTACCAGAATAGATGGTTCCAATATTAATCAAAATTTGTGCAGGATCTCAAACACCAGAACCAGATGTGGGCCCTGGGGAAGACACCATTCACTTCCTTGGATTTCTCATCCAATCCCTCTTGGAATTTGGAAAATGCATACTCTCCAAGTCCTCACTCAGAAACACCCCCAGAGGCGATAATGGTTTGGGACTCTTTCACAGGTTCTGGCTTAGCAAAAGCTGCCTTTTGCCTAACTAAACTAACTAAAAGCTGCCTAACTATGATTTGGGTTACAACCCTAGCTGTTTAGCCATATGCCATGAGCGTAGATCTCTCTCCCTCACTCAAACACACACACATACACACACACACACAAACACACACTGTAAAGATTAAAATTTAGGAATATTGGGAAGACTGAGGCAGGTAGAAATTAGTTTCTCTCTGCAAGGAGTATTATATATTTTAGAAGTTTATTAAAAGTTAAGGAATAAAGAAAATATAGGATAAGAAAACACGTGTCCAGGCCACAGAGAGGCCTAGACACAACCTCACCTACATTATGGAAAGAGCCACATCTGCCCCGAACGGAAGTCCAAGAGAGCCCTCAAAAGCCTTTGAAACAGCTTAAATACCTTCTCGATCTCGGCGCAGGTGAGATTACAAGGCATTCTGGGGAAGTGGAGCAAAGGCTTGTACTTACCCTTGCAAAGCTGCTGCTCGTTCAGTTCCAGCCATAAGATAGCTCAGCCGCTTTTGCCTGCGGGCGTTCAACCCATGATCCAGAACTGTTTCATTGCTGCCCACCTGGCCCCTGGCTACTAAGTTCTGCCTGCCTGCTTCTCCTGCTTCTGCTCCTGGCCTCTCACCTGGTGCCCGAGCTCCTAGCCCTGTTTGTCTGCTCTCTGGCTCTGGTCCCTGCCCTGCTCACGCCACCGGTTTTTCTCTCACTCACCTGGGCCACCTGATTCAACCAAGATTGCATCTGGTGACCTGCCTTCCCAACAAACTCTAGCCTTGGAGCAGATTACTCATTTCTAACAGCTGGTAACTACGGGGGTATTGACTCCACGTGGGTGGCCTGGGCTCCACGTGGACTGGGGCAGGAGGAAGGATCATATCAGGGGAGAGAGACTAGAGAGAAGAAACAGACTTTTCAAACACACTTTTAAGCAATGGACTGTTTAAAAGGATACATTTTGACTCTTCTGGTAATTTCATTGATTTCACCTGCATGCCAGAAGAAAGATTCAGCCCAAAGATTCAACTTTGGGGAGGCAAATGGGTGGCTCAATGGACTAAGAGCCAGACATAAAGACATGTGGTCCTGGGTTAAAATCTGGCCTCAGATACTCCCCAGCTGTGGGTCCCTGAGCAGACCCCTTAACCCCCATTGCCTAGCCCTTACTACTCTGCCTTTGGACAATAGACATTTAAATGGATAAACACACCTAAGGAACTTTAAAGACTAAAGGCTATATTCTAAGGCATTTCAGAATCCAATGGTTTATAAAAATCTCTGTATTCTATTGCATTTTTTCTTATGGTTTAACTTTGTGATTTTAAGTTCATATATTACTGGATTCAATATTATTCTGCTTGAACTGAATGTTGATTGAATTTATTTTGAATGTACTAAGTTTTGAAATTCTGTTGTTTTTCCCCTATAACTGTGTTGAACAAATATTATTGGGAATAAGCCCATATATGAAAAAACAGCTTTTTCTATTTTGCCAAGGATAGATGGACTTCAGAACTGGTTATAATTGTATTAGCAACCTTGGAAAAATTTTATGTGCTAAATACCTCAAATGATTTGATTTTAAGGGTTTTTAAAATATGATTTTTGGAATTTTTTTTAACAATCTGGTTATTTTTGCTGCCCCTACCACGAGATAAGGCCAATAGTAGCTGAAGTGAAATACATTTTATAATCCCCAACCTTACCGCATTTCTAAATATGTGAATGGAAGTTGGGCAGTTAATCTCAGGGCACTTGTATCCCTAAAAGCCTCCAAGAAAAAGGAGCATCCCTTTATTTATACTCTTCAGCTCACTATTTTACTTCTACCAGAATGATATCTAGATTTCTTGATTATGTTCTTAACCCAAGATGAGTTTTACTTTGTTTGAAAATATGTTTATTACCAAGGTTGAAAGATTGCTACGTTTGTAAAAATTGTGACAAATATCCATCAATTCATAGGTTTTAAAAATGCCATACAGCAACTTATGTGAAATGTGAAAGTATGTTTGTTTGCTATTGTAATTGATTGGGCTATTGAGAATTTTGGGGATATTGATATCTAAATATTTGTACTACTGTATTTTTAAAAAATGAAAAATTGTTAACCTTGTTCAATTCATTTGCCTTCTACTCACAGTGGAGCATGGCCAGATATTAAGAGGAAATGGATCTCATTTTTGGTGAGAAAGCCTTGCATTTTATATTTTCTTAGCTGACACAGAGTGTCAATGATTATAAGCTATATTTTTGAATTTTTGAAAGCTCTTTTATTATTATATTTTTCTTGCATGTACAATATACTTTTTCAGGGTTTTTTTTTTATTATTTTTCTCTCCTTTTTATATTTGAAGCACATGTCACCAGTATTAAGATTTTCTTTAACTTTTTGACTTTTCAGGAGTACAAGTTTGAAATACATTTGCTAATGTATGCCCCAAAAGGCTTGTGACTATAAAAACTATGCCACTAATTATTTAAATAAATTATGGGACTTTGCTTAATGATTCTGTCTGATTCCAGGACAAGATATACACACAAGAGCCATTGCACAGAGCCAAAGAAAGGCCAATCCAGGATGGATTGATGCACATCTAGGCCAATACAAAGGTCTTGAACCTAGTGTGAAGACTCAAGGTTACTATGTTTATCAGTGCTAGACATAGGCTTTCCTTGTGTCCACACTCACTCTGAAGATACTCACAGACGAGTATCCCCAAACTTGGCTCCTACTTGCCTTCTATGATCTGGTCCCTTTCTTTTCTGCCTCTCATAGTGTGGTACCTTTCTGTAGCCCTGACTACTGACTGGGTAAATGCATCATTGCTTAGATCATTTTAATTGGGTCCTGATTCAAGCACCTGTTATAGATTTATTATTCTTTTACTTGAAATTTTTACACATAAGACTTTGATAGTCTATATTTTCATCCAGAAATTTTTCTTCTTTCATTTTGATTTTTCTAATGACTTTTAATATTTCTTGCCAATTGATTCATATACCTCATACCTCAGCCATGCATCCCTAAGTGATCCTGTATTTGTCAATCACCCTCTTAATGGGGGGAATGTAAAAAATATCATTATTTAAATTGCAAAGTTTAAATTCCTTTTTGAGAAGAATTTTAGGTAAAGAAGATGCTACTTCCCTGAATCCAGAAACTGAACTGTTGGAGAAGCCATCATGAAGAAGCCTCCAGACTACAAGCTGCACAAAAATGAACTTTGGATATGGTTGATTGAACATTTATTTGTATGTATACTTTCATGCCAAAGGGGATTGCCCCCTAACTGGCTTTTTGTCAATGCGTTCAGCAATTATTGGTTGTATTCTTTTTTTTCTCTCTTATCCTCAAATTATTGTAATCTTTAAATTGATTATGTTTTCATGATCCTTTGGAAAAAAATTTTTTCAAACGATCATACAGAGGAATGTAAAAAATAGACTAGAATACAGGACTACAATCCCCACAAGCCTTTGCTCCACTTCCCCAGAATGCCTTGTAATCTCACCTGGGCCGAGATCGAGAAGGTATTTAAGCTGATTCAAAGGCTTTTGAGGGCTCTCTTGGACTTCTGTTTGGGGCAGACTTTGATTATTTGGGACCCTAATGTAGGTGGTTTTGTGGACATAGTAAAAATGTTAAATGCCTTTTATTTGTTTTAGAAGCTTCTCTTGTTAAAGTTCTTTCAGAAGTCCAGCTTTTAATTTGACCCTTGCCTTTGTAAAGGGTATAGAGGTTATAGCATTGATACCCCTGAGGCTGGCTATAAATCCCTTTGCAAACCTTTTGAGGTTTTTCTCTGCAGGCTTCCTGTACCTAGTTCTCCAGAAAGTTATAAAGCGCCCCAAAGTTCAGTCTCTTTTTGCAGTTGGCGTCAGAGCTGGCATCTATTTTGGTGTCATTCCCAGAGATAAGTCCCCAGAGTAGCCAGGGTGAGGGCACTGTGTGGTATTTTGGCACTGGGCTCTGTGTGGTGGCCAATATTGAACCTTATCCCTTTTCCTTATTAAAGACTAGGTTTTTCTGACTACTTTGGTAGTTCTGAGTTATTTTCAAGTTAACATCCCTTTTTCTGCATTTTACTTCCCCAACTTCTTTCAGTTGATGTTGGAGAATACCTCAATCCAGAGAGTCTCCTGGAGAGTCATTCCACCTACCTAGATCTATTTGACTAGAAGTTAATAAATCAGGAAGCAAAACTCAAAAATAAAAAATTTTAATTAGCATCAACCCAGGGACAGTTGAAAGGAGGTTAGCAACTACAGAACAAAGGGAGATACATATACATAGAGAATTTTATACAGCTTTAGGGCAGGTTACCTCAGCCATTTTCCTTATTTAGGAGAACTATTTAGAAGGCTGAGTATAAATGACAGGATATCAAGTGATATGGGGCAGAGAATGTCTTAATTTGGTTACAATTTTGGTTTTACCCCAGGATCAGGTCTGTTCTGTAGTTAATCCTATCAAAACTTTTTGGGCCTGGAAGTTTCTAATTAGTCTCATCACAGTGTGGAAGGGCAAGGAATGGACCAGTGAAATAGAATCAGCCTGAGACTCATCTTTATTTACCCAGTCCTGTAAGCTATACTTCTTTGACGTCTGCTGTTACTTTTGATTATTGGAAAGGGAAGAGGGCAGGGTTCTCCTAAAGTCATAGTATTCCGTACGCATCTTTCCCAATGATAATTGCATCATCATGGCAATAAGGTTGATAACTGATATAGAGATCTACAGATAATATCTAAAACTATATCTAGGTCCATTTCTTCATATAACTGGCATGGGCATTGTACTGCAGAAACTCAGGCAAACTATTATCAGGGAAATTCCTTTGCTCTCTTATATCCTCATGACTCCTAACCCAAAATATCTAATAACCACTATAAAACCCTTAGAGAATTATCCTCCTTTGATACTCCTTTAGGTTTAAGATGGACTGAGTGATGAACCTCCAAGCTACATCTCCATACCATTGGGCTGAATCTTAGGCATCAATCTGTTCCCTAAAACTAAAGAATCTTTTATGAGCATCATTCCCTATGTCTCCAGTCAGATGATGCCCCATTGAATGTCTGAGTGGCTACCACTCTAGAGTCATGTCCACACCATGACACAGCATCTCTTGTAAAGAGTATAAAACCCCCAGAATTGATTTTGTCTGGGGGACAGCTTTTCCATCCATGCTGTCCTCCCAAGGAGCAGCCTTCCATCTTGCTGTTCTACCTGTACTATTCCCCTGGCCATTCTCAATATTACTTTCTAAATTAATAAATTTCTCTTTTTATTTTTAAGCTAAGTTTCAGAGTCTTGCATTCTTGCAAAAGGTATCCTTCCTGAACCCTAGGGGTTCATCTCTATACCCCCACAACATAACCACTATGCTATGGATTATTTTTCCATATGTTATGTACTTATCTCTTTATAGACAGACATACTGTATATTATCTATATATTATCAAATTAGAGAAGTTGAGTTATGGAAAAGAACAAAAAAATATAAAACTAATAAGCATTTTATTTGGACAGATCAAATTAATTTCCAATCAGGACCCTGCATATATTTGATACAAAGAGGCCCACCATGTTCTAGTTACACAGAGTTTATGAAGAGAAAAACCACAAAGGTTTTGGTAAGGTATACACAGTGAGGATTACCTTTTGGTTGGAGGTGGGGCAGATATAGGGAAAAGCACATAGTAGCATAAAGTTTTCTTGGAAAAAAATGTACTACTAGGTACAGGAGGAGAGACTGTAGCTTTAAAGGGCAAAATATTGGAGGTAGCTGGGTGGCTCAGTAGATGAGAGCCAGGACTAGAAACAGGAGGTTCTAGGTTCAAAACTGATCTCAGACACTTCCTAGCTATGTCACCTTGGGCAAGTCATTGTCTAGCCCTTTCCACTCTTCTGCCTTGTGTCAAGAGGAAATTTGGATGCCTCAATTTTACCCCTGCCCTTTGGGAAACCCCAGGACCAGGCAAACCTGTTTTGGTTTGAACTATAGACCTTTAGCTGTTTAGAGATCATAGTGTGGGTGGATTCTGTGGACATAGTAAAAATGTTGAGGGCCTTTGCTTATTTTAGAGGCTTCTCTTACTATGTTAAAGTTTTCTCAGAAACCCAGCTCTTAATTTGACCCTTTATTTTTTAATTGTTGTAGTGACTGCTCCCTGACACCCCTGAGGCTAACTGCAAGACCTCTGTGCAACCTCATTGCAGTGTGTTCATGCAGGCTTTCCATACCTAGTTCTCTAGAGAGTATGAGACCCCTAAGCTCTGTCCCTCTTTGGAGTTGGCATCTTGCACAGTGCCTTCTCCTAGGGGGACCTGGAATCCATCATGGTTTCATTCCCAGGGATATGTCCCCAAAGTCCCCAGGGTGATAGGCTCTGTGTAGATCTTGGCTCTGGACTCTGTGAGGTGTCTGATTATTGAATCTATCCCTATTCCTGATTAAAGAGTGATTTTTCTAACTACTTCAGTAGTTCTGTGCTATTTCCAAGTTGACACTTGTGTTGTGAAATAGAAATCTACACATTCCATATAGACAATTTAGGTAAATAAAGTCAAAAAGTCAAATTTCTCCAAGTCAAGGTAGAAAGTTAGATTTTATTGGAAGAGGGCCACGTCCTTCAATAAAACTGTTCTCTAGCATGTATTACATTGTCGGACCCTGTCAAGAGACAACACCCAGAGGCTGAGACCTGGTTTATATAATGAAATGACATATCAAAAGACATAACATCATATAGACATTATTTTAGAAACAGTTACTCAATTACAAAGCTGATTGGTTAGTTCATTTTGGAAAGCCCATATTAATCTAAAGGTCAAGTCAAATGACCATTATGTCTCTCTCATCTGATCTGGGGGGAAGGATGGTTATTTTCAAACAGGGAAGGGTGTGTGATGTTTGTTCCATATTGGGACATGATATTCAGATAGTCAGCATCTTATGATAAAGGGAAGTACAAACTTAGGGAGGGGCTAGAAATCCCTATAGAAGTAATTTTTTATGCTTTAGTTAGAAATCCTTGTAAAAATCATGAATTCTACTGATTGTTTTAAGATTAAAATGGAACTTATAATAATCACTTTAGAATCAAAATACTGATTTTTCTTAAACCTATCACTATCACTAAAATCCAATCAAATATAAGGGGGTAGAGGTCTATTTTCCTTATACATGGAACCAATACCCAGTATTGATTCTACGATGTAAGGTAAGCATTTTAAAAAATAAAATAACGGGCAAAATATTGGGGGTATAAATTGGTATGGGCATTGTATCCCCAGAAACTCAGGCAAAATATTATCAGGGAAATTCCTCTGTATCCTTAGGCTCTCTTGACTCCCAACCCAAAACATATGACTATTAATATTACCCTCCTTTGATTGTCCCATTGAATTGAGATGGATAAAGATACACATCCCATTCATTCATCCTACAAATCAAGAGAAACCCCCCATGCCCTTGAGTAAACCTTTCCCCACACCCTTGCTCCAGAATCACACCATCACTGTTGTAAAGAATATAAAAACCCTGGGGGCAGCTGGGTGCTGGATAGATTGAGAGTCAGGCCTGGAGACAGGAGGTCTTGGGCTCAAATCTGGCTTCAGACCTTTCTGTATGGCCCTAGGCAAGTCACTTGGCCACCATTGCCTAGTCCTTACCACTTTTCTTCCCAAGAACCAATATACCCTATTGATTCTAAGACTGAAGGTAAGGGTTTAAAAAATAAGAATATAAAACCCCCAGAATTGAGTCATTTGAGGAGCAACCCCCCAGGTTGCTCCATTCATGCTGTGTTGCTGGTCAAAAATTCAACATTATTAATAAATCTTTCTCTTCACTTTTAAGCTATGTTTTGGAGTCTTGCATTCTTGTGAAAGGTATCCTTCCTGAATCCAAGGTGTTCATACTCTTAACTGCATAACAAAATTCCTTCATTACATATGTGTATACATGTATATATATATGCATATTTGCATATTATATATGCATTATTCAAATATAATTTTCTGTTAATTTTTAAAATAAGTACTGGAATAATTAACCTTTGAAAAAATGCTTTAAACATTTGATGAATATAGTTCTTCACAACTCAATAAGTAACAGTTATCTCTGCAACTGTTGCTCATTGTACATAGCAAACTTTTAATAAATATTTTAGCTAAATTAATAAATTTTCATTTGCTGATAATAAAATATGAACAAATTCTATTTTAATTCTGTTCTTTTTCCCCATAATAATTTTATTTTATGAAACACCAAATTAATCCATGCCTAATGGGATTTTCCTTCAAGAAACTTCCTGACTAAATTTTGTCCCACACTGAACAATAGATCATCAAGCAGGCATTGAGCACATTGGATGGTAATCAAATTTTCCCTGCCCTTTTCTCTCTTAAATTTAGTTTATTGTATATAGGCAGTTTCCAGGTACAGTAGATTCCCTTATGTAACCAATCAGTTGCTTCATTTTTTTAAAAATTGTAGTCCCTAAGGTATAACTAGTACCTCAATTTCTTCAGTTGGGGTAATTCTGATTCTTGTTTTTTTTTTTCTTTGTTTTGTTTCCCTCTTCCTCCTGACAGTGTTCCCAGAGTCTCTGTATAGTGTGTGTGTGTGTGTATGTGTGTGTGTATGATTCTATATAGTGGTCATAAGAGCATACATTCAGAGGGGTAATAGAGCCGATAAAATCTGAGAATTTTCATTTCCAGTTTTCAGGTTCTACCTTTGGCTCATAAAACTATATCACCCTGGGGAAATTACACATAGTTCCAGTGAGCCAGGAAACTATATAATAATAGTATATGTTAAAAAGCAGGTGCCAAACTGCATTGCTAATCTGAATTTCCTTAAAGGGAATTTCCTATATCAATGGGCTCATCAGTATCTGTGACGGCATATTCTACCTATAAGTCAAGTTACTTCTATTATGTGGATAACAGGAGACGAAAGCACCTAAAAATTAAAGGTAACAACTTAGTGATCCAGCTATACTACCAAAATATTCTATTGTAAAACATATTTAAAAATATACATTATAACTTACCTCAGAGTATGTGATGAATATGACAAAACATTTACCTGAAATGACATTTAATAGCCAACTATAGCCATCATATTTTTATAGTTCTTTTAAAGTTTGAATATTTATTATGATCAGCCTTATTTTCTATAAAAGAATAGGAAAACAATATTTGTTGACAATTAAATATTTGTTTAGTCATTCAGATAAAACTTGCATTTTTCTGCTTATGAAATAATTCACATTTGGTAGTACATATCTATATCTAGATCTAATAAATCAATTATGGCACTTCCATATGTAGTTATGTAGATATGCATATAAGCACATATATCAATATATACATAAAGGTATTTATCACAATGATATTTTAGAAGTAGATATATAGATACATACATAGATGTATGTGTTTTTGCAAAAACATGTATAGTAGTCAACCTGAGAGAATTAAACAGTCCTGAACTTAGAAAGACTTAGAAATCATCTCCATTTACTCAATATTATGCAGCCTATCATCTGACAAGGATACTATATGAATATTTGGCATCCTTTTGTAAAAGGGACTATCATAGTTTCTGGGTATACAAATATAACTACAATAGTTTCAACCAAAGAACCTCATTAAAGAAAACTTTTGAGTTTGAAATCTTGTTCTAAAATGTTGGGGAAATTTTCTTGGATAATTTCCTATAGGATGATTTCCAGTCTTTTTCTTTTGTCATAGTCTTTCAGCAGACCGGTGATTCTTAAGTTGTCTCTCTTAGACCTGTTTTCTAAATTTTGTGGATGAGGTGATTCATATTTTCCTCAATTTTTTCATTCTTTTGATTTTGTTTTATGGTTTCCTGGTGTCTTGTGAAGTTCCTTGCTTCTAATTGCTGTATCCTAGTTTTTAAGGACTGAATTTCATCCGTGGAATGTTGCTCATCCTTCTCCTTCTAGTCTGATTTTCTTTGGAGGTCATCTTTCATTTTCTTTGCCTCATATTTTATCTCCTTTGCCTCATTTTCAATCTGATTAATTTTGGCTTTCAAGACATTATTTTTTCATTTTAGTTCAAGTGCCTCTGTTTCCAGATGACTTATCTTACTTTTTAAGTTCTCTTCCAAGTTGTCTTCAGCCTCTCTTAATTGTGTTTTGAATTGTATTTTGAGTTATTCCAAAGCCTGTGTCCAATTCACTGGAGTTTCTGTACTTTTGCTTGGTATTCCTTGATCCTCCTCTGTTATATTTGTTCTTGTTTCATTGCCTGGATAGAAGCTGTTGATTGTAATTTCTTTTTTCTTTTTCTTTTGTTTGCTCATATTTGCCCCTTTTTTCCTTCTGCAGTTGCCTGTAGTCTTGTTTCTCTCATTATGTGCTGGATCTTTGGGCTTGGGCTTTTCTGTCAGCCTTCATCCTTGAAACTTGGTCAGTAAGGCTCTCAGAGCAGTCTGAGAGGGAGTGGTGTTGGAGCTTCAGTTTCCCTGCCCTCTGAAGGCTTGATAAGATTAAGCCCAGGTGGAGATGAACCTGCAGAGCTGGATATTCCCTGAGGCCAAAACCCTGTGAAGGAGGGAGGCAATATAGAGTGTCTCAGCTGTAATTGGGCTGCCTTCTCTAAGGTTCTCCTCAAGCTGACTCCCCACCAGCTGTGTTCAAAGCCCTGAGCCTGACACAGCTTTGCCTACGAGGTACTATGTCCAGACTACTGCCTTTGCCTGCCCAGAGATTCCAGCCATTGCTGGAGGCTTAGTACTGTAGGTGGGGAAGGGTCCTGGGACCTTCCTTCTTTCTTCCCCTTAAACCTGAGTGTTCTCAAATTCAGACTTTTGGGGGGTGTACCTTTTAAGTTGAATCCAGCAGGAGGGTTCATTAACTCTGTCCTGTTTTTACATTTGTTTTTCAGTCCCCAAGGAGCATTTTGGTTTTAATTGGTGAGGAAGGATTTTTGGAGGTCTGAACTTTCACTGCCTCTATGCAACCATCTTGACTCTGCCTCCTGAAATTTTTAAAAATGAAAATAATCAGTAATATCTTGTAATAAGTTAGTAAAACAAATCATGTTCTCATTTTCTTGGGGAAATAGAGTGATGTCAACTGGATGATGAAATTTTGATAATGACTACCTTTAAAATTAATCAAAATACAAAACAGTCTTTAGTCCATGAGGCCTTCTTTCTATAGTGATGAGAATAGCCACTAGGAAAAAGGATAGGATTATAAAAGCCATGTAGTTCTTATTTTCTGTGATAATCATTTTTATGGGATATGGAAATATTTTTTTAAATTACTGGCAATCTAACATTACTTTCCACATTTTCAAAAAAGAAATGTGGAATGGGGTGGTGAAAGGGTGAGCATTATAGTTAAAAGAATTCTTGCTAGTGAAATAGAGTAAAACAAAGTCCCTGATTAGTTGGTAAAGGTAGTAATCAACAAAGTATATTTCCCTTATAAAAAGCAGGCTTTAGGAATACGTTTTCTCAAGACATAACAATAGATGGTCAGGGAATGGTTCCTCAAGGAAGAGATAAATCAAGTATAGGAGAAGATATAAAAAGAATGTCCATCATCTGTATTAGGTGGTTTCTTTACTGGGTTGTTCATGGTAATTGGAGGTCCTGGGCAAACACACTGAGAAATAAGGTAATAGGAAGACAGAATTCTTTCCCTCCACCCCCCAACTGCTGCTGTCTTTTTCAGTTGGAATCAAGGTGGAATTCAGAATGGGCAAGTTGACTAAAATTTTAATAGAAAATTCACTCTCTAAAATACCAGAAACAGGGATTTATTTTAAGGAAAGAGAGATAAAGGGAATTTGGATAGGAAAAAGGGAGTTTAGGATTTCCCTAATCTATTATAAATGTCAAGATGAATAGGCAAAGGAGTAGAGTTTTTAAGAGGGTTACTATTAACAGCTTTCTAAGGTCTTCAGAGCTAAGCTCCAAATCTGTCAGAGAGAAACCAATAACCTGAAAGGCAGAGAAGTCTCCTTTACCTCTTTCTTCTAAAGTCCCAGGAAAAAAGAGTTAGAGTAAGAAAGAGTTTGTGTCTCCTCATTCAACTGCCTTCTCTAGCCCACATTCTTCTCTGGAATTTTCCTTGATGGATACGTCTCTAAGCTTCCATTCATTGGATCTGCTTTTGCAGGTTTTCTGTAGCATTAATCCCTTACACCTCCCCAGTAGATGGTAGATCTGGCTTGTGTCTGATAAGACTTGATCCTCCTGGTCAGTCTGCCCCAGGCCACATTTCACTTTTTTTTTAAACTTAAAGCCATATATCCTTCATTAGCTTTGTATCACCATATTCTATTTTTCACATCTCTCACCTATATAAACCTATAAAAACTGTCTATAACTTTGCCTTGGTGCAGATTTCACTAGGAAGGCAGCCCTGGCCAGTTAGGTGTGTATTATTAATCAATATATTAATAAAAACGAATAAGACTAGAAGCTCGTACTTTGAAAAAACAAATAAAATAGACAAAGTACTGGTCAGTATAATTTAAAAAAGTAAAGAAGAAAAAGAAATTGATGGTATCCAAGATGAAAAGGGAAACCTTACCTCTAATGAAGAGGAAATTAAGGCAATCATTAAAAACTATTATGCCCAATTATATGGCAACAAATATGGCAATATAGATGATATGGATGATTACTTACAAAAATATAAATTGCCTAGACTAACAGAGGGAGAAATAGATTACCTAAAGAACCCCATATCAGAAAAAGAAATTGAACAATCCATCAAAGAACTCTCTAAGAAAAAATCCCCAGGTCCAGATGGATTCACAAATGAATTCTATCAAACATTCAAAGAACAACTAATCCCAATATTATACAAACTATTTGACAGAATAAGCAAAGGAGTTATACCAAATTCATTTTATGACACAAATATGGTACTGATCCCAAAACCAGGCAGGTCAAAAACAGAGAAAGAAAACTATAGACAATCTCCCTAATGAATAAAGATGCAAAAATCTTAAATAGGATAGTAGCAAAAACTCTCCAGCAAGTCATCACAAGGGTTATTCACATTGACCAGGTGGAATTAATACCAGCAATGCAAGGATGATTCAGTATTAGGAAAATCATCCACATAATTGACCATATCAACAAGCAAACCAACAAAAATCACATGATTATTTCAATAGACACAGAAAAAGCCTTTGATAAAATACAACACCCATTCCTATTGAAAACAATAGAAAGTATAGGAATAGAAGGGCCTTTCCTAAAAATAATAAACAGTATATATCTAAAAACCATCAGCAAACAGCATCTGCAATGGGGATAAACTAGAAGCCTTCCCAATAAGATCAGGAGTGAAAAAAGGATGCCCATTATCACCTCTGTTATTTAACATTGTTCTAGAAACACTAGTAGTAGCAAAGTGAGAAGAAAAATAAATTGAAGGTATTAAAATTAGCAATAAGCAGACCAAGCTATCACTCTTTGCTGAAGATATGATGGTCTACTTAAAGAATCCTAGAGAATCAACCAAAAAGCTAGTCAAAATACTCAACAACTTTAGCAAAGTCACAGGATACAAAATAAACCTGCTTAAGTCATCAGTATTTCTATTTATCTCCAACCCATTTCAGCAGCAAGAATTAGGAAGAGAAATACCATTTAAAATCACCCTAGAAAATATAAAATATTTAGAAATCTATCTGCCGAGACAAACACAGGAACTATATGAACACAACTATAAAACACCCTCCACACAATTAAAACAAAATCTAAGCAATTCGAGAAAAATTGATTGCTCATGGGTAGGATGAGCTAACATAATAAAAATGACAATCCTGCCCACATTAATTTACTTATTTAGTGCCATACTCATTGCACTACCAAAATTTTTTTTTACTGAATTAGGAAAAAAACATAACAAAATTCATTTGGAAGAACAAAAGATCAAGGATATCCAGGGAAATCATGGAAAAAAATGCAAAGGAAGGAGGACTTGAAGTCCCAGATCTCAAACTACACTATAAAGCAGTGATCCTCCAAACAATTTGGAACTGGCTAAGAGACAGAAAGGAAGATCAGTGAAATAGACTAAGGGCAAATGACCTCACCAACACAGTTTATGATAAACCCAAAGATCCCAGTTTTGAGAACCAATACCCAATATTTGATAAAAACTGCTGAGAAAATTGGAAGACAGTATGGGATATATTAGGTTTGGATCAACATGTAACACCTTACACCAAGGTAAACTCAGAATGGGTATATGACCTGAAAATGAAGAAGGAAACTATAAGCAGATTAGGTAAACAGAATAGTATAATTGTCAGATCTTTGGGAAAGAAAAAACTTTAAAACCAAGCAAGAGCTAGAAAAAATCACAAAATTTAAAATCAATAATTTTGAATACACTAAATTAAAAAGTTTTTGTACAAACAAAATTAATGCATTCAAAATTAGAAGGGAAGCAACAATTTGGGAAACAATCTTCATTACAAAAACACCTGACAAAGGTCTATTTACTCAAATTTATAAAGAAATAAACCAATTGTACAAAAAAGTCAAGCCACTCTCCAATTTATAAATGGGCAAGGGACATTAATAGGCAATTTTCAGTTAAAGAAATCAAAACTATTAATAAGCACATGAAAAATAAGCACATGCTCTAAATCTTTAATAATCAGAGAAATACAAATCAAAACACCTCTGAGGTATCATCTCACACCTAGCAGATTGGCTAACATGACAGCAAAGGAAAGTAATGAATGTTGGAGGGGATGTGGCAAAGTTGGGACATTAATTCATTGCTGGCAGAGTTGTGAATTGATCCAACCATTCTGGAAGGCAATTTGGAATTATGCCGAAAGGGCACTAAAAGACAGTCTGCCATTTGATCCAGCTGTAGCACTGCTGGGTTTGTACCCCAAAGAAATAATAAGGAAAAAGACACGTACAAAAATATTCAGAGCTGTGCTCTTTGTAGTGGCAAAAATTAGAAAATGAGGGGATGCCCTTCAATTGGGGAATAGCTGAACAAATTGTGGCATATTGTTGATGTAATACTATTGTGCTCAAAGGAATAATGAACTGGAGGAATTCCATGGGAACTGGAACAACCTTCAGGAATTGATACAGAGTGAGAGGAGCAGAAACAGGGAAACATTATACACTGAGACTGATACACTGTGGTACAATCAAATGTAATGAACTTCTCCATTAGTGACAATGCAGTGATCCTGAAAAACTTGGAGTAATCTATGAGAAAAACCACTATCCACATTCAGAGGAAACATTGTGGGTGTAAAAACACCAAAGAAAAACAACTGCTTGAATACATGCTGTTAATTTGCATTTCTTCTTTCCTTTTTTTAATTAGATTGACCAGTACTTTGTCTTTGTTTGTTTTTTCAAAATACCAGTTTCTAGTCTTGTTTATTAGTGCAGTAGTTCTATCACTTTCTATTTTATTAATTTCTCCCTTAATTTTTAGGATCTCTAGTTTGGTTTTCTTTTGGGGGGGGTTTAATGTGTTTGCTTTCAATTTTTTTTATTTGCATTTCCAATTCATTCATCTCTGCTCTCCCTAGTTTGTTAATATATTCACTCAGGGATATGAATTTACCTCTGATTACTGCTTTGGCTGCATCCCAAAACGTTTGAAAGGATGTCTCGCCATTGTCATTTTCCTCTATGAAATTATTAATTGTTTCTATGATTTCTTCTCTAACTAAAAGATTTTGGAGTATCATATTGTTTAATTTCTAATTAATTTTTGATTTGGTTTTCCATGTACCATTACTGATCATTATTTTTATTGCCTTGTGATCTGAAAAGGCTGCATTTATTATTTCTGCTTTTCTGCATTTGTATGCCATGTTTCTGTGACCTAGTGTATGGTCAATCTTTGTGAATGTGCCATGTGGGCTGAGAAGAAGGTGTATTCGTTTTTGTCCCTATTTATTTTTCTCCATATGTCTATTAACTCTAATTTTTTCTAAGATTGCATTCACTTCTTTTACCTCTTTATTATTTATTTTTTGATTTGATTTATCTAAATTTGATAATGCTTGGTTCAAATCTCCCACTAATATGGCTTTACTGTCTATTTCTTCCTTCAATTCTCCTAGTTTCTCCATTAAAAATTTGGGTGCTATATTATTTGGTGCATACATGTTGATTAGTGATATTTCCTCATTATCTAAAGTCCCTTTTAACAAAATACAATTACCTTTCCTATCCCTTTTAATCAGGTCTATTTTTGCTTTGGCTTTATCAGATATTATGATTGCAACTCCTGCCTTCTTTCTGTCAGTTGAGGCCCAGAAGGTCTTAATCCATCCTTTAATTCTGACCTTGAGGGTGTCTACCCACCTCATGTGTATTTCTTGAAGACAACATATGGTAGGGTTTTGGATTCTAATCCATTCTGCTATTTGTCTACGTGTTATGGGTGAGTTCATCCCATTCACATTCAAAGTTATGATTGTCACTTGTGGACTTCCTGGCATTTTGATATCCTTCCCTAATTCTAACCTTTTTTCTTTAGCTCTAACCTTTTAATACAGTGATTTATTTTAAATCCGTTCCCCTTGTCCCCTCCCTTGATATGTTTCCCTTTCTAGCCCCACCCTTTTTCTTCCCTCCCCCTCCCCCCTCTCCTTCCCTCCCTTTTTGTGTTCCCTTTCCCCCTACCCCCTTGGTCTTCTCTTCTCCCTACCCTTGTTGGGTAAGATAGTATTCAAGATCCCAATGGATCTGGATGTTTTTCCCTGTCAGAGTTGATTTCCCTGAGAGTAATTGTTTAAGTAAAACTCTCGTCCTCTCCTTCTTATAGGAGTTTTCTTCCCCTTCCCTTCCCGTGTGAATCTTTGTGTGAGAAAGATTATTCTATATGGTTTTTCTTTTCCCCCTATTTACACATTAAATTTTCCACACATTTTAATATATATATATATATATATATATATATATAAATGTAGTCCTCATAGAAGAGAGTTTGAATAAAAGAAAAAGATAACATTTTCTCCTTTTACCTTTTCAGATATTCCATGCTCTTTGTTTTTCAATATCAACTTTCCACAAAGCTCTGGTCTTTTCTTTGCAAAAACTTGGAAATCTTCTATTTTGGTGAACGCCCATACTTTCTCTTGGAAGTATATAGTCAGTTTTGATGGATAGCTGATTCTTGGTTGAGGACCCAGCTCTCTTGCCTTTCTGAAAATCATGTTCCATGCCTTATGATCATTCAGAGTAGAAATTGAAAGGTCTTGTGTGACCCTGATTGGCATTCCTTTATATCTAAATTGTCTTTTTCTGGCTTCTTGTAAGATTTTTTCTTTTGCTTGAAAGCTTTGGAATTTGGCAATTACATTCCTGGGAGTAGTCTTTTGGGGATTTAGTGTACAGGGTGTTCTGTGAGCTCTGTCAGTGGCTGTATTGCCCCCTTGTTCTAGAATCTCTGGGCAATTTTCTTTGATTATATCTTTTATTACGATGTCGAGTTTGCTGTTTATTTCTGTCTTTTCTGGTAGTCCAATTATTCTCAAATCGTCTCTTCTTCCTTTATTTTCCAGGTCAATGACCTTGTCAGTGAGATATTTTATGTTCTCTTCTAATTTCTTGGTCTTTCAGTTTTGCTTTATTAATTCTTGCTCTTTTGCAAGATCATTGTCTTCCAGTTGCCTGATTCTGAACTTTAAAGCCTTTTCAGTTTGGTCAAACCAGTTTTGTAGTTGCGTGAATTCCTTTTGCATTATTTTCCACTTTTCCTGTAAGAAGGCTTCCATCTTTTTGATCATTTTCAATTCAAATTCTTCAAGAGTTTGTGGAGAGTTCCCATTTCCTTTGGAAGGTTTTGGAGCATTTGCTTGTGTTTCCTCTTCTATCCCTCAGTATTTTGTATTTTTGCTCCATAAAATGTGTCCAAAGTTGCCCACTTCTTCTTGTTTTTCTTGGTTTTTTGAGGCTTTTGTACCTCTGTACTGTTTGCCATTTCTATCTGAGTAAGGAGGACTAGCTCTTCTTGTATATGTCTGATGTTCAGAGGCTTTATCCCCAGGCAAATTTTCCGTTCTCTGCAGCTGTTCTGTCTTCCCAGGGAAGCCCAAGGTTTGTTGGTGTTTTGGGTGTCACTGCTCTCAGTTCCCTCCTGATGCTTCTCTGCTGCCTTACTTCCATGCTCTGAGCCTGATTAATCACTGTCCTCAAGGTATTTCAGTGCACTTGCCAGCCCTGAGTTTACTGTTCTTTCAGAAGACCCTGCACTCTGAGGGGAAGGGGCCGTGGCTTCCCAGAGTCCCAGGGCTCCTGATAGGATTAAGTTCAGCTGGGTTGGACTGAGTGTGCCCTGAGGCAGGGACCTTCAGTGAGACTCAGATAGAAAGATCCAGCCAGGAGGCTACAGGCTCCCCTCCACCCCCCGTCTCTCTCTCTTTCCCTGCTCTCTGTGTTGGGTGCCCCCTTTACTGGCTCAGGTTGTTTTCAAGATGCGGCCTTCAGAATAGCCAACCCTGAGGTCCTTTTGCTGGCCCTGAGGTTCCTGCTGCTGCCTCCGGCTCATCACTCTGGGTTGGGGGGATGGGTCCTGGGACCTTCCTTCTGCCTGCCCCTTAGGTCCGAGTGATCTCGGGTTCTGGCTTTTGGGGGGCCATACCTTTTGATCAAGGTCCAGGAGGAGAGTACCCGGGGTCTATCCTGTTATTTGTTTTGAATTTTGGTGCCCTAGAAGCATACAGTTTGTGATTGGTTAGGAAAGGTTTTCGGAGATCTGAACTTTAGCTCTGTCTAAACCACCATCTTGACCAGAAGTCTTCTCTAGCTTCTTTTTAAACTCTTATGGAAAGGTGACTCCAAATAATATATTTTTTTTTCTGCTCCACTACTGTTAATGTCTCCTTTCCCAAAATTAACTTAGCATTTAATTTTAATATATTTATTTTCTACTTTTCTCTGTGTATATTATCTCTAGTAATAGAATGTACGTTTATTGAAATCAGGACTTATTTTGATTTTTATTTGTATAGCTAGAATTTCATGTAATCTGGTATATAGCACATATTCATAAAATGATATTAGATTGCTACAGTGGAGAAATTTACAGATTCAAGAAAGTCCAAGAAGGGTCTATGTATCTTTTTGGTTCAATGTAATTGAAAAATCTAATAGAAGGAAAAAAGCAACTCCAAGATATTTGTGTATTACTTGCTATATATCACTCTTTTTATTACATGGAAAATAAGAGCTGCCCCAGAATATACCAAAAACTGTCCCCTGGAAAATAAAGGCCTTCAAGTATACTCTGTATAATATTCTCCATCATTTTGGCTTACCAAAAATAACCAGTAACCTCATGAATTGCTTGCTGTATTGCTTTTATAACCCAAAACTTTTATAAAAGATAATAAAATGACAAAAAGTGCTTCCTGGCCAAGAGCACATTAATGCATAATGCTCTTGCTAATGAACTACTGAGCATACTTTAAACAAATATTTTAGGCTGAATATAGGAAAGACTATTAAGTTAATTAAAAGATAATTACTTTACTATATTAGGGCAAAAGTGCAAGAATTTCTTTTAAATTATTTTCATTTTTTACTTTATCTAAAATTAGCATATTAAAGAAAAATCAAACACTGTGTAAGAAGGAAATTTAATTAAGAAGACCCTCATTTGTATTAACTTAAGATCTCCTTTACTTTCATATCTTGCAATTGTGTGATTTGTAGTAAGGCAATAGTTCCAGGCAAAAGACTGTGTGTGAAACCATTAAGAATGTAGTTCTAAGGTGGTACCTGAGTAATAGTTTTAAGTGTGTGTTACCATAAGTGCATTACTACATTAATAATAAGTATGTGATTATACTATATACTATTCTTTATATCAAATTGATTCATCTAGGCAGGCAGCATGAGGAAAGCTGGGGATTTCCCAGAAATGGGGATTTGGATGTACTACATTAAGAATGACCTCCAAGAAACCTATGTGTCCTAATGTGCTTTGTACTGTAAGAAGTCCTAATCTGTCCATGACCAAAGTTTCTACTACTTACATCAAGAATTACCCCTATAATTCTTACCCCCACTCTGTAAATTCCTCTTTTTTTCCTTTAAAAATCTATCAAAGGTGATGGTGAAGTATCTTGGATTCAACTGTGGAATCTGTAGACCTCTCACTTGTTTGCCTTGCCCACCAAATAAAGTTGTACTTGGCTGAGAGAATACTTTGCTCAGTCTTTTTCTTTCAAATACCTCATTTTCATGAAATTGTTTTTTAAATATGACAAAAATAAGCAGAGATTCTAATTACTATTTCATATATTCTTAAAATGAATAATTTGTGTCTTTGTTTTTAACCCATGGTTACTTTTGAATATATATCCTATTCCTACCACTCCAAAGCTTCTCCATATCTGACAAAACATACAACTTCCTGAATTCATAACTTCATACCCCAGAGATTCTTTTGGAGAATAATTTCTCTCCCCTAGGTTGATTGAAAAGCGATCAATAAATCAAGATTCAAGACAAAAGAAAAAATTAATTTAAAACATCAGCTGATAAAAATTGGTCAGATGGCAGAACAAAAGGAAAGATACAAATAGTAGCTACTCAAACACTTTGTTTTTTTGAGAGATATATGAGAGGATTCAGGTGATTTAGAGTGAGTATGTCTTAAAATTGGTGTAATCTTATAATATTAGAAGCTAGGTGGAACAATGTTTATAATATTGGACCTGAAGTAAGGAAAACTAATATTTTTCAGTTCAATTGTGGCCTCAGATGCTTATTATGTATGTGACTGTGGACAAGTTATTTAACACTATTTGAAAAATGAGCCAGGGAAAGAAATGATTAAACCAGTCCAGTATCTCTGCCAATAAAACCCCAAATGGTGTCATAAAGAGTTGTACACAACTATAAAATGGCTGAACAAAAAAAATCTTGGTATTTAATTCCAAGTTATCTGGAATGTCTTGAATGTTTCAAGGCTATTATTGTTCCTCTAAAATTTAAAATTTCTGTGTTTGGCTATTTCCAAGTCTTGCAATTATCTTGGAATTTTGTGATTTTTTTAAAGGGATAAATGGAGGAGACTGAGATAAGAAGTCCCAATATTTTAGGATTGGGAGAACACTGCTAGTTCTTAGAAATATTGAGAAGTTGGTGTGTTGGTCTTTGCATATTACCTTTAATAATTCTTGTCTACCACAAATAGTTTTCTCTTCATCTCTTATATTCCAGACCTCCATGTGAGCATATTAATTTATACTGTTTTATTCTCTGGAGGCTTTACACATATCAGTATTAAATGCTGTTATCAGAATGGACTACACTGATGTCACTTGACCTCATGGTTGGAGCAGGTCTTTTGAAATCTTTGGAAATGCATTACTTCTAGAGCCTGTGATTTGATCAGACTTCAGTTACATATAGAGCATTCAGGCTCATTAAATGTTAGCCATTCCATCACACCTAGAGCCTTAAGTCTCACAAAATGTTAGATTCCTCCCCCCTTGCTGCCTGTTCTGATCCCTCTTTCCAGTTGACTTTTTTTAAACCCGTTCTTTCACTCTCAGAGGAGGTACTCCTATACTATCCCATATTGTCAATAACCCCCAACTATAATTTTTCCTCCCTGATTAAAGACCCTTATTGTCACTTTCCTAGTCCTCTTTATTTTCAGGTTGACACATAGTTTATAAAAGATCCTCCCTAAAAACAAACAAACAAAAAAATCATAAAACCTCTTTTGGAAGGGCTCTTGGGTGATATCTACTCTACACTTTTGCCTATACATGAATAAAAATCCCCTCTATAATATATTTACTACATAGTTAATCAACCTTTGTTTAAATCTTTCACTAAGGGAAATTCTAATTCTGGATATTGCTCAGGAAACTCATCTGACTGCCCATTCCATATTTGTTAAGAAATGTTTTACTATGTCAATTTAAAATATTCCCCTTTGCATATCTAACCTGTTATTCCTAGTTCTGACATCTGGGACCAAACAGAAAAATCTATTACATCTTCTTGTTTAATGTCCCTCAGACTCTTGAATATAGCTATTGAGCAATTGTCGTTGATTTATTCCTCCTACTCCTGCTTTTTTCTACTTCTCCAAATATCCTTGAGAAGTCAACAACTAACTCTACTGGCTCTGGAACAGCAGCATCACAGACAGAACAATTTCCCACAATTTTCTAGAAATAAAAAAAATCTTATAAGTTACTGTAAAACTCATAAAATCTAGTAATATTTCATACTCAATCTCTGTGAGGATAGAAATGATAAATTCTCAAAATATAATAAGCTGGAAGAAGAAATAAAAACATGTAGGATAATAAGAATAGATACATTATATCCCCATTATCTTAGCCTCAGTGGTGTTTTATTATCTTAGTCTCACAGGTGTTTTCTGTGCAACTTCAAAAGATGAATTTATATTCCTATATGATAATTAAATTTCAAAGAGTAATCTTTTTATTCACCTATTTAATAGTCTGACAGATCTAAAAAGAAGAGGATAATGATACAAAGACAATATCTAGAACTATGTCCATTTCTCTTACTTCAAATGAATTTAAAATGAGAATGATAATATCCAGGTGAATTAGTAATAATTATCAAGATGCATTTTTTTTATTCTCTGGTTTTATTCATTTAAATAACTGTATGAAAAGGAAGACAGTCACCATCCTTTTCCAATTCAGTTCTGATAATTGATTCTAACCTTCATTGTATTTTACCCATTTCTATTTGCTTCAGGCTTATATCAGTCTGTGGATCTAATTCTTGTCTTCTCAAAAAGATTATTATCATTCTTGATACTCTCTCCTCCCTTGGTTTCCATGACATTATCTTCTCTGCAGTCTCCTCCTACTTATATACTTTGCTGGTTCATCCCTTGCCTTCTTTTCATTACTTTATATTCTCTCTCTTTCTCTCCTCCTCTTCTTCTCTTTATTCTCCCTTTCTTCCCCCTCCTCTCTTCCCTTCCCAAACCTCCTCCAAACTTTCCTAATTCTCTATTAATGGCATTGCTATTGTCCCAGACACCTATGCTCAAAATCTGAGTCATTTTTGTCTCCTTCCTCTAGCTTACTCACTACATTAAATTAATTGCCAAATTTTGTTGATCCTACCTTTGTAATATTTTTTGAAGTTGTTCTCTCCTATGTTCTCTCCTCTGCCACAACCCATATTTCAAAGCCTTCATCACCTCTCACCTAGACTAATGTAATAGTTTCTTAACTAATCAATCGCTCTTTCCAATTTCTCTCTTCCCCAATTATAAGGCTAGTAACTTTTTCTTGTTGCATCAATATGCATTATTAATGTACATGAGATTAGATAGATTTATTATTTGATAATAGGTAATCACTTTGGTTATCAGTATTTAACTATGATTTGATCCAACAATTTAAAGAGTTATCATGTGGTGACAAAAGAACATCCTTGTTCTATTTGTCTCCAGAGGCCTAAATCATTAAAATATGTTGGAATTTGTAAAATAAAAAAAAATTTGGTTATTTTATAGGAGGGAAAAAAGAAAACTCCTAATGATTAGGGCTGCTTATAAATCACGTGAATAGAATTATGACAAAAGGGCTTTAAATGACTGCCTGCCCTTTGATCCAGCTATACCACTGCAAGGATTATATCCAAAAGAGATAATAAGGAAAAACACTTGTACAAAAGTACTTATAGCCATTCTCTTTGTGGTGGCAAAAAATTGGATAATGAAGGGATGTCCTCTGGTTGGGGGATGTCTGAGCAAATTGTGGTGTCTGTTGGTGATGGAATACTATAGTGCTCAAAGGAATAATAAAGTGAAGGAATTCCATGTTAACTGGAATGACCTCCAGGAATTGATGAAGAGCAAAAGGAGCAGAACAAGGAAGATATTATACACAGTGACTGATACACTGTGGCACAATTGAACCTAATGGACTTCTCTACTAGCAGCCATGCAATGACCCAAGAAAATTCCAAGGGATTTATGAGATAGAATGCTATCCACATCCTGAAAAAGAACTGTGGGAGTAGAAACACAGAAGAATAACAAGTGTTTGATTACATGGTTCAATGGGGATATGATTGGGAATTTAGACTCTAAATGATTACTCTACTGAAAATATTAATAATATGAAAATAGGTCTTGATTGATGATGAATATAAAATTCAGTTGAATTGTGTGTTAACTACAGGAGGGGGGAGGGACCAGGGGAGGGAAAGAACAAGAATCAAAACCATGGAAAAATATTCAAAACTAATATTTAAATGAATACATTTAATTAAAAGATCAATCAATCACATGAAGAGTCTAGAAACAGTCAGGAGTCTAAAAGAAGAGATTGTGATGTATATATAATAGAAATTCTTTCAGATTTATTTTGGATTATATGTTACCTAAAGTCCTTTCAAACACTCAAAGTATAATTATATGACATTGCCATGACTTTTATCATTGTTGCCTGACATATTTAAGCTGTAAATATCATTTCAGGATTTTTTTCCTTATTTAAACATATATATATATGTATATATATGTTTTACATATATATAAACATTTCCAAGTCTAAATATACTATATAGTACCATTAGCTATAACATCTATTTATATGGAAAAGAGCAACTTTTATTAGAATCACAGAAATTTGAAATTTTCATGAAACCAATTAACCTGATATTTCAGATGATGAATCTCAATAGAACAAGTGAGAACAACAAGGAAATAACTTTTCATTTTGAAGTAATCTTTCATAGTGGAATTTCTATTTCCACTCTTAAGCTACACAAAATGATGTTTCAGAGGCAGATAAGTGATGCATTGAATAGAGCAATAGATTTCAAGTTAGTTCATATCCAGTATTAGATATTCAATAACTAGTTAATTCTATTTTCCTCAGTTGCTTAAACTAAAATGGGAATAATAAAAATACCTACCTCAGAGGGTTGTCATTAAACTCAAAAGAGATATTATTTGAAATAAACCTAGCACAGTATTTGGAACATTAATGAATGTTTGATCTTTCTTCCTTCCTTCCTTCCTTCCTTCCTTCCTTCCTTCCTTCCTTCCTTCCTTCCTTCCTTCCTTCCTTCCTTCCTTCCTTCCTTCCTTCCTTCTTTTCTTCTTCCTTTCTTTCTTTCTTTCTTTCTTTCTTTCTTTCTTTCTTTCTTTCTTTCTTTCTTTCTTTCTTTCTTTCTTTCTTTCTTTCTTTCTTTCTTTCTTTCTTTCTTTCTTTCTTTCTTTCTTTCTTTCTTTCTTTCTTTCTTTCTTTCTTTCTTTCTTTCTTTCTTCCTTCCTTTCTTCCTTTCTTCCTTTCTTCCTTTCTTTTTCTTCTTGTGCAGGAAATAATAGCACCTACTTCCAGGGGGTTGTGAGAAGCTCAGAATAGGTTCTCTGATAGTTCAAATATGTTTTAGGCTGGAAATAATTTAAACTATTTAACAGCGTTGATGATAATTGAGGGAATAAATTGATCCAATATAGGGTTTGAGGATTGTATTTTCATTCAAAATATGGAGTTTTATTTACCATCTTTTTTTTTTCAATTACTAGTTGACATTTGCTTTGAGTGAATCAGAATAACCTTTATCTACTAGAATAAGTATGAAATCAGTGATCAAAAGATAAACAAGAGAGAAAAAAATACAGCTACATCTGCATGGCAGCAATTTTCCCCACATACATTGTGATTAAACAATGCATGCATTACTTTAATGTTCAGAAAAAAGCATTTGTCTCTTTTAAAATTCCAGCCTGCAATGGGAGGCCATGCTTAACAAGTACAGCAGCTGTTGTTCTCCTCCTGACGACTTACTGTATGTTATTTCTGTGCAAATCAGATGCCTAGGAGACAAGAAATTAGGAACAGTATGTTTTATATTATACTACTTTTAAAGTAGACTATTATGCTTATGTTAGTAACAAACATGTTATAAAAGAGTAGTTTTTAGAATGATGCGAGGAAAGGAGACAACCAAATGGTATAGTAAATAAGTGAGTATAGTAAAATTCAAATGCAATTATGCTGTTGACTAAAAATGAATTGTAGATAACTATGCAAGTGAAAAATGATGCCCTTCCCACATACAGCTGGAGAGGTCCTCCACAAACACACACACACACAAATTTATTCCTTTTTAGTATAAAGGCCAATATTTATTTTATATTTATTTTCCTTATAAAAAAGACCACTAATCTATACTTAGAAAACACTATAAATTAGACTACTTGAAAATTATCCCCTTTCAAAATTTAAACATCTCTGAATTCATTGGAGTAGATTTTTTTGGGCCACATTTGAGGTGAAATTGTCATGAGTTAGAGAAAAGAATGGTTGTAACCCCCACAAAAATAAATATTATTTTAAAAACAATCACCTCATATTGACTTGATGACAATCTTAGATTAAAACTGTCAATTAAACCATTTATTTAAGCATACAAAATAAGTTTTATGAAATTAATTTTACATCTTTTATATGACAATTTTATCTAAAATCTAATAGAAGTAGTTAGAGAGAAACAACCTGTCACTTTAAATATTTTACTTATCCAAGATATATTGGGTTCCTTTAATTTTCTTTCTTCTTTTCTTCTTTTCTCTACTACTTAATCCATTGATTTATAAAAATATTTCAATCATTCAATTTGTATTTTAAAATTGTTTTCTATTTTTCATGTTATATATTCCCAGCAAGAAAAAAAATGTAAAAAAAAACCTCATGACAATATGTGTAAACAAGCAAAACTAATTCCTACTTGACTTTGATATTGGCATTGTATTGTATTGTTTTTAATTAATGTATTGTATTATTTTATATTAATATTATATTTTATTGTTTTGTATTATATTTTATATCATGTATATTTTCTTGCATTGTATTGTATTATATTATATTATATTTTACATTATATCATACCATAATCATATCCTATATCATATGACATTATATTTTATTATATTTTAGTATATCATATATCATATCATATCATATGTCATATCATTGTATCATACTGTATTGTATCATTGTTGTATTGTATTGCATTGTATATTATCTTACATAAATTTCCTCAATATTCTACTTCTTTTGTTCTTCCAGATTAATTTGATTATTTTTTCCTAGCTCTATGAAATGATTTTTGGTTAATTTGATTGATATGACACAAAATAAGTAAAGTAATTTGAAGAATCATAATTTTTATTATATTCTCTCATCTCACCCAGAAGCAAGTAATATTTTTCAGATTATGTGAATTTGATATTCTTTGTGTTAAAAGTATTTATTAGCTGTGATCATAGAGTGCCTAGGTTTGTCTTGGTAGCATAGAGAAATTCTGGTGATTTCAATGACTTTATTTTATATCCTGAAACTCTCATAAATTCGTTAATTGTTTGAATTAGTTCTTTGGTTGATTATCTTGAATTCTCTAGGTATATCACAAGATCAAGAGCAAAGAGTGATAACTTTGTTTCCTCATCCCCTATTCTAATTTCTCCTATTTCTTCTTCTCTTATTGTTATAGCTAACATTTCCAATGCAATGTTAATAATAATGGAAATAATGCACAAAAATTTTTTCACTCCTGATCTCATTGGGAAGACTTCAGGCTTATATCCATTGTCACTAATGGTTTGAATAGATACTATTTACAATTTTGAAGAATGTTGCATTAATTCTAATGCTCTCTTGTGTTTTTAATAGGAATGGATGTTGTATTTTCTCAAAAACCTTTATTGTATCTGTTGAAATATCATATAGTTTCTCTTGGCTTCATTATTGATATGGTCAGTTATGGTGTTAGCTTTCTAAAACCGAACCATCTCTGAATTCCTGGAATAAGACACATGTGTTCATAGTGTATGATTCTTGTGATGAATTGTTGTAATCCTCTTTGAATATTTTTAAAGACATTTGTATAAATATTCATTAGGAATATTACTGTGTAGTTTTTTTCTTTTTGTTTTTTCTGGTTTACTGATCAGCACTATTTTTGTGTCATAAAAGGACTTCAAAAGCATTCTTTCCTCACTTATTTTTCCAAATAGCTTATATAGTATGGAAACAAATTTTTTTTTCAAATATTTAGAAGATTTCACTTGTGAATGCATTTGGCTCTGACAGTTTTTTTTTTTTGTAGGAAATTCATTGATGACTTGCTCAATTTATTTTTTTTTTAATTTAGATTGGTTAAGTATTCTATTTCCTCTGTTGTGAATATGGACATTTTATATTTCTTTAAATATTCATCTATATCACTTAGAGTAGCAAACTTTTTGGCATATACTTGGTCAAAATAACTTTAAATACTTGTTTTAATTTATTTCTCAGGTTGTAATTCCAGTGTTTTAATTTTCAATAATGATATTTTGTTTTTTCTTTCTTTTTTCTGTTCAAATTGATCAATGGTCAATCTATTTTATTGATTTTTTATAAAAGTAATTTTCTAATTTTAATTTAATGGTTTTCTGGCTTTTTATTTTATTAAACTCTCATTTGATTTTCAGTATTCCTAATTTTTTAATTAATTGGAAGTTTTGAATGTGTTCTTTTTCTAGTTTTCTGTTGTTGTTTTTGCATACCCAATTCATTGACCTAGTATTTCTCTGTTTTATTGATGTAAGCATTTAGAGGTATAATTTTTTTCCTAAATTCTGCTTTGGCTACATCCCAAAACTTTTGGTTGTGTTGTCTTCTTATCTTGCCATTCTCATTAATGAAATTGTTGAGTGTTTTGTGATTTGTTCTCAAATTCCCTCATTCTTTAAGATGAGGTTATTTAGTTTCCTATTAATTTTTGGACCTTTCCAAGCCCTTTATTCAGTATAATTTTTCTAACATTGTAGTCAGAAAAAATATGAAATTTATATTTTTGCTTTTCTAAATTGGGTTGTGTTGCTTTCATATGGCATTATATAATTTCATTCTTATGAAAGATACAGTCCTTTTGATTCCCATTTGGTTAGCTATGGAGGTCTATCAGGACTAATTGTTGTAAAATTCTATTCACCTCATTCATTTCTTTCTTGCTTACTTTTTGGTTTGATTTAACTAATTCTGAAAGGGTAAGGTTAATGTCCCCTACTAATATAGTTTTATTGTCCATCTCTTCTGATAATTCAAATAATTTCTCCTTTAGAAATTTGTAGGCTATGCCATTTGGTGCATCTATGTTTAATACTGATATTAACTCAGTATCCATAATTCCACTTATCAATATAATTTCCTTCTTATGTCTTTTAATTAGGTAATTTTTTACTTTTGCTTTGTCTGAGATCATAAGTGCTCCCCCTGACTCTTTAATTAACTCAAACATAGTTTAGAAGGGCTCTAGCCCTTCACCATCACTCTGTACTTGTCTCTCTACTTTAAACAAATTTCTTGTAGACAGCATATTGTAGAATTTTTGCATTTTAGATGAATTCATCCCATTCTCAATGACATTCATAATTACTGCATATTTTCCTCCATCTTATTTTTAATAATTAATTCTTTTCTTTCTGTCATTTCTGGATTTCCCTTTTCATAATTTTTTTCTTCTTTTTACCCACCTCCTTGACTTCTCCCTCCCTTCTCTCTGTTCTCTCCATCCCCCCCTCCTTTATAACTTCCCTATTGAGCTCCTTACATTTCTAAATTGGTGTGAATTTTATTTTTTATTTGTGCCAATTCAGATGAAAGATTGCTTAATTGCCCATCCCTCCTCACTTGTACTGTTTTGATTATTAATGTCTCTTCATATGACATAACTTATTCCAACCTTCTTTCCTTTTCTCTTTATTCAGAGTATTCCTTTCTTATCCCTTGAAATTTTTCAGTACCTTTATATCATGTTCAATTTATTCCTTGCTCTCTGCCTATATATCCTCCTATTCATTACCCTAAGATTGATACATTCTTAAATATCTTTTTAACCTTATGTAGCTAAGTAACCTTAGGTATCTTAGATACTTAAAGTACCTTATATATATGTTAAGAATCTTTATAATAGCTTTTTTATGTTTCCTTGATTATGTTACATATCTTCATTCTTCTACTATAATTATGTTGAGTAATCTGATTTCTACTTTACCATGTAAGAAATATAATCACTTTGACCACTGTTTCCTTTGATTACCTTAAACATTCAATTCTTTATGTGGATCTTACATCACAGAAATCTGAAATTACTACTTTTTACTTTCCCATGTAGGGATGTTATTAAAATAATCACACTAATTCCCTTGAGTTTTTCTTTTTTTCTTTTTCTCTTTTTTATGGTTCTCTTGAGAGTCAAATTTTTTCACTTAATTTTCTTTTTAGCTCTTGTTATAAATGCCTGGAAGCTATCTACTTGAGTATGTGTTCATTTCTTTCCAAAGAGTATAATACTTAGTTTTGTTGGGTAGATGATTTTTGGTTATAGGCCCTAAAAATAGCATATACATACCTTCTGATTTTTTTAATTTAGAAGGTCCTGTGTAATCTTGACTTTAGTTCCTTTATAATTTGACTTTGGTTCCACAATATTTCATTTTTTCCCCTTGTTGCTTATAGTATTTTTTTCTTGACCTGGGAGTTCTAGAATTTCATTGTAATATTCTTGGGTTTTTTATTTGAAATGTCTTCTAAGAGGTGATCCATGTATTGTTTTGATTTTCCAATCTTGTTCAAGAACATCAGAGAAATTTTCCCTGATAATTTCTTCCAAGATGATGACCAGGTTCTCTTTTTCTTTTGCATGATGACTTTAAGGCAATCCAACAATTATTAGATTATAACACACACACTCATGCACACACACACACCCTGGATCTTTTTCCAAGGTCAGTTATTTTTCCAGGGAGTGATTTCAGATTCTCTTGGTTTTTTTCCCCCATTCTTTTGAATTTTTAATTTTTCCCCCTGGTGCCTAATGATGTTATTAGCTTCCATTTGTTGAATTCTAATTTTGAGGACAATTGGAAACTATTTAAAAGAAAAAATAGCCGTTTTCTTCTTTGAGATTCTTAACTTTCTTAGACTTTTTTATCTGTTTGAGATATTGGGTTTATTTTGGGGAATGGGGGACAGTTTTCTTCAGCATATTTTGTAAACTCTTGATTTTTTCTATCCTTTTCTATTCTAAATTTTCTTCTAAGTATCTTGCTATTTTCTTTTCTTTTTTTTGTAACTTTTCTTGGAGTTCATTTTTGGCTTTACATTTGTTCACTTTTTTCTTTGATTCTTCATTCACTTTTGTTTTTCTATTGTAATCCTTTTGTGATCTCACATTTTTTGTCAATTCTCTTGTTGAAATATTTTTCTTATATAGATTTTTTCCTCTGTCTTTGCTTATTTAGGAGTTATATTTTTCCCCTTGATTTTATAAGCTTAGCTCCATTCCTGGGGTGTAGTATCTTGGATACTTTAAGTTACTCACATGATTCAAGTGTCATATATATCTTAAGTCTCTTTAGAAATTGAATAATAACATCTATATCTTTTTGGTCCCCAACAGAATATTGTGATTTTAAGGAAAATACAATACATTTGATGTTAATCCTGAAGATCTGAACTGACTCTTCCCCTAGTCTTGCTTAAACCAGATGGAGAAAAATTATTTCTTTATGTGTAAAAAAAATTTAGTTAATGAATGTCTTTCTGGGAAACACCACATCCACAGTAGTATCATTCTAAAAACCACATGATTATTCCTGGCATCCAGAAACCCCTCATTTTGTCCTGATTGCAATCTGAATCTTCCAATTGGAGAATCTCAGGAAAGGGATATCATGATGAGCATAAGTTGATAGAGAGGAGAGGAAGTAGTTCTTTTTGCTTGGAACCACATACAGGAGGGAGTGTGGTCTGACTCAGAGCTGGCACAGCCTGCTCAAGGAGGAAGTGCCTGAAAGAGCTAGATAGCCGCAGTTGGATCATACTTTCTTTCTCTGGCCTGCTTTATTTGTCATTTAATAAATAGTAATGATAAAATTAAGATTTGGTCACAAAAGAATTTTAGTCACAATAAATAGTGACCAATGAATAAGGAATTTGAATTCTTCATTTTTAATTTTTGCTTTTACTAAGTTTTTTTTCCCCCACAAAGATTGACTTACCTGAAGAGTAGAATTTTTTTTTTAATTCTAATTTCTTGAAAAACTGAAACTGTCAAGAAACAACTTTAAGTAAGATTTTAAGTTCTTTGTAACTTTTTCATGTCTATTTTTTTGTGTGAATAGGTCTCCTGTAGTTTTGTATATATGTATTTGCTAATAATAGTGTTTTCTTTTCAGTTGGAAAGAAAAGAACAAGCCAGAAATATAAAAGGAAAACCTTCCTTAAGGTCAGGAATGGAGTAAAAATACCACAGTAAAAGCAAAAGGAAAAAAGTTTGGAAGAAAAACAACAGTTTTAGCTTACTTTTAAGAATATAGGAGTAAGAAAGAGATGACCTTCAGTTTGTTTTATGTTTTTGTGTTTTTTTAAACAAACTAAGCTGTCGATAGGTAGTTCAGCCAAACTTCATGACCTCATGTTTTTCTTGTAGTCTTTGGATTCAGTGCTTTATTCTATTGTCTTACTTTTTGTCTTCTTCGGAGTTTATGTTTTGATCTTCCTTGTCACCAAAATACCTTTCTATGTTGAGATTTGTTTTGCTCATTTTTCAGTATTTTTCTTCCATTTTTAATTTTAAAAACTAATAAAGTTGAGATCTGTAAGTGAGACAATCCTTCAATTCATAGATATCATTAATGGAATGATTGGTTCAGTTGGGGATACTAACATGTCCCCCAATTAATCAGAGGAAGGAATGTGGAAAATTAATATTAATTTTTACCCCTTATTGGCCCACACAATATCTTTTAGATTTTAAAGCAAAAAAGAAAAGTTTTTCTTTGTCTTAAGACTGGCACTTCAAACTAACTTGTACCCCTTGCTGAGCCAGGCTAAAGAAAAGTTCTATTTTTATCTCTAAACTAGTCTCTTAGTAGATGATACCAGGCTGAAAAAGACTGCATGTGTTCTGAGGCCATTCTAAAAGACACCTGGTTACTCCTGGATACAGGAAGCCATAACTCTTGTGTTGTTTGAGGTCTTAATTGTCCAGAGAGACTTCGGAAAGGAACATTATGAAGAACAGAAGTTGATGAAGAAGAAAGAAAGATGGTCTCTTTCTGGAACTAAGGCCTTAGGAGAAAGTAAAGTTTGGATTGGCATAGACTTGTCTGCTTGTTAAGGAGGTGGATGAAAGAACTAACCACCTCTATGAGAATTGTGCTTCTCTCTTTCTCTGGCCTATGTTTTACTATTTAATATATCATAATTATAAAATCAAGATATAGTATTCTGAGAAATTTAAATAATATAGCTTAATTTAATAACATGAACATACTAAATTCCACCGTATCCAACTTTTAAGTTTTCAAATTCTTCTTTATCTTTTTATGCTTCCCTTCATTGTTTAATTCAGTCATCAGATTGGTTTTTGGCAATAATACCTGAAGTCTTCCATTTCATTAAATGTCACTTTTTTTTTGTCCCTGGAGGTTTATGCTCAGCTTTGTTGGGTATATGTTTGTTGCTTATAGGCCTTTATCTTTCAAAATATCACATTCAATGCCTTCCAATCCTTTCATGCAGAAGCTGCCAGGTCTTGTGTAATACTACTGTAACTCCACAATATTTGAATTGTTTCCTTCTTGCTGCCCACAGTACTTTTCCCTTTGTATGGGAATTTATGATTTTTGCTATAATAATTCTGGGATATTTTATTTCAGGGTCTCTTTTAGGAGGTGATGACTGGATTCCTTCAATTTATTTTTTCCTTCCTACTTGAAAATATTATTAATTTTTGTAATATGATCTCCCAGCACTATTTTTTTTTTGGTTTACAGCTTTCAGATATTTTAATGGTTTTTAGATTGTCTCTCCTGGATAGAATTTCCAGGTCAATTAATTTTCCCAGGGAAGTATTTGAGATTTTCATTATTTTTTCATTCTTTTAATTTTGTCATTATTTACTGATGCCTCATGGACTCATTAACATCAATTTTGCTCAATTCTCATTTTAGGAAACTTTTTTTTTCTTTCTTGAGGTTTGATGTTTCCTTTTCATTTTGGTCTATTGTAGATTTTAGGTTGTTTTTTTTTCTTCTTAATTGGTGAGTTTTTTTGCCTCCATTTCCATTTGGCCTATGTTACTTTCCAACTTACTGAATTTTTTTTATCATTTCTTTTCTTTTTCCTTTGTTGACTTATTTCCAAGTTCTTTCAAGAGGTCTTTTGGGGCCTGACATCATTTCTCACTTTTTCTTTATAGCTTTACCTATATCCTTTTTTCTATTATTGTTTTTGTCTGGATTTATGGTTTGGTCTTCCCTTTCAATAAAATAACTTTCTCAGGTCAGTTATTTTTTTCCTAATCTTTTGGTCATTTTCTCAGTTATTATTCTTCCTCTTGTTACCTTGTCTAAATGTTGAAGTTCTGTTCTGCTTTTGGGTTGTTCCAAGTTTGTAGCCTAGTGTGCTCAGCTACACTGGTGCTCAGTGTAGGTCTTTGCCTTTGGGTCCCTCAGTGCACACTTGCAGGGACTGAACTGACTGCCTTCTTGTGAATTGGCTTGTGGAATTTTTTTTCTTCTAGATATATTCCTCTCCCACTTCTTTTATTCACCTCCATTGTCTCCTGTGTCAGGATGCCCACTGCTCTGTGGACTTATTGTCTTAGGTCATGTGAAAGCACATAGTGCTAGTTCTGGGCTACTCCCCTCTCTGCACTTTTGTTATGCCAGGCCATTTGGAATTGGGTAGAAGTAGCATTGGGCTACTCCTCCATTCTGTAGTCTCATTGCCTTAGGACGTTTGATAGTCCATGTGCTGCTGCTGGATCTGCTTTTCTTTCATTCTCAGGCCACTTGCTTATAAGTAATGGTGCTCCCCTATCTGGTTGACTTTTTATCTCAGGCTATACTTGTGGAAGTATTCTGGACTGTTCTGTGTTCTATAAGCTCCCTCTGATGCAGCATTCAATAGGCTAACCTCTCACCTCAATGAGATGTGTCTGTCCTGCATTCCTTTGTTTTGAGGTGTTTTATATTCTATTTTCATCTTTTTGGAAGGTTTGGGTAGGATGACTATCCTGTGAAACATTAACACTATCCTGTCAAGACAAGTTAGAATTTTAAAATAAAGGATCTTACTTCTGAAATTTTGAATAACATTTTTTTTTCTGAGGTGATGTTTGGAGTTCCAATAATTCTGGGAAACAGTGTGCTGTTGCTGTGTTGCTCTTCTAGGGACCAAATGGTATCTCTTGACATCCAGAAGATCCACCTCTTATTCAGACTGAGGTTGGAGTCTACAAAATCAGATGGGCTCAGAAAAGTTTAACAAAATGAGTATAAAAAGAATAGGAAAAGGAATGAAGTTATTTTTCTCTTACAACTGCATAGAGATGGAGTGACTTTGAAAGCACTGATACATCTGTAGTGAAACTATGCAACTGACTCTTGGGGAGGCTGCTAGAAGAGTGCCAGAAATTGCAGATAACTGCCTATGGGGGCCCTGGTGCACATATTTGTTTGACTTCTGGTTATCCAAAACAGTGTCCCAATGTGCCTGAGGTATGACAGAGAAGCTGGCTGAGGGAAAAATATTGCAAAGGGAACAGCCAGACACATGAGGCTGGTGCCTATTCTTTCTTTGCCCTTTCTACTATTTAATAAATAATTATAAATTAAGATACAATTAAAATAATAATTCCTTACTTTGGCAAATTGGCTCCCAGCCTCTCTCTGATTCTCTCTGACTCCCTCTCTCTCTCTCTCTCTCTCTCTCTCATGTTTTTCACACAAATAAAGTCAGATCTAAACCAGAAAAATGTTAATTGTTCATAGGTAGGCTAATCTTATTGTAATGATGTGGAGTAGGACAAAAGAATCATTGAGGGAAATGGAAATGTTGAGAGCTCTACAGTTGCATGAGGCAGAAATGTAGTTGGAAATGGACCGAGGATTTCTGGGAAATTCTCCTGAGGAGAGGGGTCTTGAGTGTGGAGACACAGAAGGGAGTGGAAGGAGAAGCTGTTTCTCATGGCCATTCAAGACACCATTGGGGAATTCTGACACTGATGGAAATTTTAACATCAAGGGTTCCTGTTTAAATCATCACTGGTTCCTATCAAGAAACCAAATTTCTTCAAAGACTTTCATTCTATGAACTATTGAGATACTGTACTCAAATCAGTAAGTAGTGCTCTCTTCCCCTTTTCTAACTCTCCGCTGCTTACAAGAAAATCTAGTACTTCAGTAATTAGTTTTATTAGAAAGAGATTTAGGGCAGTCCACAACCCTTCTAACCTCTACCCTTTGCCTCAATCAACAATTAAATGAAATAAACAGTCAGTCAGCGAATTAAATCTCATTAATTTACATCTAGAGAGTAAGTCCATTGGCAGACTCCATCTTGTTGCCAGTTTTCAAGAAGACATGAGAATGAGGCTTGTGAGCACCCCAAAGCTGTGCATATCTGGATTGAGGTTCCACATATCACTCCTTGTAGAGAAGACTTCCCTGCTGCCCTTGAGGCCTGGCACAGCAATCAAGAGGCAAGCCTTCACTGAGGGAAGATCTCCCTCAGTGTCTCCCTCAAGTAATTCAGGGACTCTGGGACAGAATAGTGAGGGAAGTCTTTTTCATCAACCCTTACTGCCTTCAACACTCATTTCTCCATCTAAGGAGTGTGAGTCCCCCAAAGTTACATTTGTATGTGGGGCAGTAGTTCCTGAAGAAGGTCCTAATAGTGCTGTTACATTCCCTTAAAATTTGCCTCTTTTCATATGGTATTGCTTGCTCACTAACTTGGGCATATCCTAAAATGGTTTCCATGTTCTCTTTTGGGATCTTGTCTGGTTAGCTCAAATTTGACTCATACATTAGGACTAACACAGAATGACTTAATTGCTTCTAGGAAGTCTTCTCTAGCTTTTTTGAGGTAAGTTAGGTTCTAGGGTCTAGAAAATTCTATATCTCCATAATAGTCTGGCCACCTGATGAGATTTGGATCCTCTCTGGTTTTTCTAATGAATTGGGCATGTTCTTGGGGAGTAAATAATTCTTTCAATAAAAGTTCAGTATCCTCAAAATTTTGATCAAATAATTTAAAGGCCTGGTATAGCTCCTTCAGACATTTGAAAGTCTCGGTGCAAAAATGGGCATTCATTTATGAAGTGTCTCCAAGTCCATGGCTAAAAAAGGCTTCTGAAGTTTCATATGGACAATGCCTGAATTTGGCATTATTTTTACAAAATACTGAAGAGGAATGAACTTTTGTGCCCCTGCAGCCCCTCCTATTTGTGTGGATTCTATATTGGTTTGTTTTTCTGCCATGGATTTCTCTGTGCAGAGCCCCACAGGTAAAGCAGTTAATGAACTTCCCTAGTATTATTGAATTTGTCAGTATCTGTGTTTGCCATAGTCCTTTCCCATCCCCAACTTGTCTATCTTGGTCATGATGTCTCCTTACATTTCTGTCATGGGGGCGATGTGAGAAAGCACTCTCTCTAGTTTACTGTCACTGTTGTTGTCACCCTTGCCCATGGTCACTCTTAGTCCCCTTTTTACAGTGCTATAGACTTGCCATGCCATTGTTACAGACCCACAAATGGCAGGAAATATTGGCCACAAATTTTTTATCTCGAATATTATTTACTCCCAATACTTAGATGTTCAGTACTGTCACTATAACATTATAAATGATGTTAGTTATCATCCCAAAAAGTGAGTAGTATATGTGTGCCCTTATCAGTAGCACTATGTAGCTCCCTAGTATCTTTTGGTTCATTTTGTATATCAATGTACCTCAATTTCACCCCTTATTCTTTTACAAGCCTCCCCCAGAAAAAGAGGCTGTTACATCTGTTTGAATTTGCCCTTTAAGCACTTCCCCCATAAGGAGTACTGTTCACAGGATTCTGTGTGTCAAGATGGTTACCCCTCCCCCCAGTCACTTCTAACTGCCAATAACTCCCAATGATGGATTGATTCCTGTTCTCTAACTGGGGTGCCACTTGTAATATGTCTTAAAATCTTAAAATCTCTCTCTCTCTCAAATGTTTTGCATACAAATAAAGTCAGATCTAAACTGTAAAAAAAATGTTAATTGTTCATAGATAGGCTACACTTATTAAACAAAAATGACATCTTATATATCAATTTATTTATTTAGTTCCATACCAGTCATTCTACATAAAAAAGTATCTAGATATACTAGATCTCACACAGTAGTATAAAATAGTAATTATCAATATTATCTGTTACTGGCTAAGAAATGGAATGATAGATCAAGAGAATAGATTAACTACAAAATATAGAGTAGTAAATTACCATAGAAGTATAATGTTTGATAAAACTAAATATCCTAGCTTTTTGGAAAAGAATTATTTAACAAAATTTGCTTGGAAAACAATATGGTATAAATGACTGATAGGCCAGTATTTCATAACTTATATCAAGATATGGTAAAATGAGTATATAATTTAGACATAAAGATGGTAGTATTGACAAATTATGGTTGAAGTAGTTTATTAATTAGATCTATGGAAAAAGGAACAGATTCATGACCAAACAAGAGAGTACATTTTGGGATATAAGATGAATAATTTTACTTTACATGTAATTACTTTACATTAAAAAGGTTTTATATAAGCAAAACCAAAACAATCAAGATTAAAATACAAATAAGGACAGGGATAATTACTAGAAATTTATCTGATAACATCTCATTTCTCAAATATATAGGGTCCTGAGCCATGTTTTAATAATTCAATTCATTCCCTAATTGACAAATAGCCAGAGAATATGAACAGTTAGCTTTCAGATAAAGAAATCAAAGCTATTTAAAATCATAGAAAAAAAGGTTCTAAACCATTATTGATTAGAAAAATGAAAATGAAAATTACTTTGAAGTACGATCTCATGCCTATCAGGTTGTCTAATATGACAGTAAAAGAATGTTATAAATATTTGAGGGGATGTGGTAAAATTGAATCACTAATGCATTTTAGTGAAATTGTGAACTAATCCAACCATTCTGCAGGACAATTATGACTATGCCCAAATGTTATAAAACTGTGCATACCTTTTGATTCAAAAATACCACTACTATATTTGTATCCCAAAGGGATCAAGGCAGTAAAAGAAACTATCTGTACAAAAATATTTATAGCAGTTCTTTCTGAAATGGCAAATAATTGAAAATTGAGGAGATGTCCATCAATTAGGGACTGGTAAAACATATTGTGGTATATGATTGTGATAGAATACAATTGTGCTATGAGTTATGAAGAACAGTATCATTTCAGAGAAAAACCTACAATGTCCTACTTTGAATTAATGCAGAGTAAAATAAGCACAACCAGGACAACCTTATAAATTGTAACACCAATATTGTACAAAGATCAACTGAAAGACTTGGTTATTCTCAGCAATACAAAGCTCCAAAATAATTCAGGACAAATTATGAAAAAGAATATGATCTGTCTCTAATGAAAGAACTGATGGAGTCTGAATGCAGATCGAAGGATGTTACTTATTAGTATTTTTTATTTGGGGGTTTTGGTTTCATATGAGTATTAATTGATAACATGACCAACACAGAAATATGATTTGCATGATCATACATGTATAATGCAGATTAAATTATTTATCTTCAAATGGAGGGATAAGATAAAAGAGAAACAAAGACAATTTAGATATTATTATTTCAGAAAATATATGTTAAAAATTCTTATTACATTAATTGTGAAAAATATTTCTAAAAAATTTTAAATTAAAACTTAGGAAAGATCAATGTCATTCTACAACATATTCAATGCGACCAGAATTTTGTTGATTTAGGAGATGAATTGTGCAAAGTCTATTAAAATTTATTGCAGTTCTCTTAGATTTTAATCTTGATATTTTTACAACTTTAAAGTAACATTTTGTTTTCCTTGATAATATATGTATAACCCAGACTTAAATGCATGTCAATTCTAGGAGGGAGAAGAGAAGAAGGGAGGGAGACAACATGACTCATATGACTTTGTAAAACTTATGTGTAATTTTATTATTAAAATAAAATAAAGAAAAAATAAAAGTAACATTTGTAAAACATCTATTATATATAGATGAATAAAAATGGACAAATTTCCCTGAAGTAATGTCAGGGAACTCTGAATGAGGAAGTACTAAGCTGGAACCTGAAGTGCTCAAATGATTCCAACTCCGGCATTTTATTACTCACAGACATGAAAGTCTGTGACTTTCTTGCCCTACAATTCCACAGACACACAATGTTGGCTTGAGCATACAATGTGTTACGTACACTGCTTGAGAGCACAGTTGTCCTGGGTCTCTACTCTTTCTTTTTTTTTTCTCTGGGAAGATACTCAGAAATTCAATGTGAATGGGGCATTTGGATCCCTTGGTCAATAAATGATCTAGACTGTTCATCTCACTCTTCAACTGAAATTTAAGTCATAAGTAATGTTTGCTAACCTTGTATTAGGTTAACTTCCCCATTTTGCCTTTGAAATGTTAAATGTAGCTGACCAAACCAGTTCTTGGGTACAAAGGACATTCACAGTATATAACCCTATTTTGTCAGTGGGTACTCTCTTAGTCTTTCTGTATATCCCCAGCAGTTAGCATAATGCCTGATATATAGGAAGTACTTGTTATATTTTTTTAATATCTTTACTAAAAATCAACTTTCTATCTGCTCCTAGAGGCCATCTCATGACCATCTCCTTTTTGGGCATGAATGGATAGAATGATGCATTGAGGTGAAAGGACATTGTTATCCTATTGGTATTCTATCTTTCATCTGCCTCAGTGTTTGGGGACATTGTTGAGACTTTAACAGGTTCTTTACTGCTGTGTTTAGTTAAGATGAGAATATTTGGAGGACTCTCAATGGATTTTAAAAAATTTAACAACTTCCCTATTTTATTTGTACACTCCAAAAAGAAAATTTATTAAATAATTGTTCTTCAGACTAGGCATATTCACAATCCACCCTCCTCATAGTTATTGTGTACAGGAAAGGTAAAACTTCACCTGCACAGTTCATTTACTCATTCCACTCTCTTCCCAGACCATTATACACTTTTCTAGTTCCATTGCTAGTTGCCTATCATTTCTATCTTATTCCACTGTGTCTCTAAATTCTACCTCTCTTTCATTGAATACTATTTGGATATATTTATTCTCTTGAGGGAAAGAATTGTTTTCTGTATCAATATCTACAGCACTGGCTATATTCTGGCATATTATAGATGCAAAATATACATACATACATATATACACACACATATATATATATATTATTCAATCACTCTTTTGAGTAACAAAATAATTCCAACATTATATCCAAGTATTGAAATTTGGGAATTGAAATTATATAATATAAAACAAAAAGAAATAAAGCATTTTAAAATAAAAAAGGACTATACAATGTTATTATTGACTATTAAATTCTTTATGTAGAACATTTTTGACTAAATCTTTGTGGGAATTTTTTTGTTGTTAATTTTTAAGTCTTCATATTGACAATTTAAATTTGCATTTTAGTGAAGAAAATGCTATGAACTTGGTTTCTTAAATGCTAGGTCAGAGGAGGACAAGTTCTTGCGGGTCTTGCCAACTTTTAAAGGTTTCATGTTTCAGCCTGGAGAAGAGACTTCTAATTAACCTGGCCACTCTATGTTACTTTAAAAATCTAATCATTAAAGTCCCAAAGCATTTATGGAGTTATATATGTTATATTAATAAAAGCTGATTTTAAAAATAATTATTAGGGACTTTTGAATTTTCTTCCCTCCCACCCATCTCTTTTTTCTCTCCTTCTCTTCCTTCTTTCCTTCTTCCTTTCCTTCTTTTTACATTGATCAATAAAGAGAAAAAAAGAGGTCTTTCTAGATATACAGTGTTCTAATACGTATTCTTTAATAATGTTAGCAAACCCATTATAACCAAATTAATATGCTTTCCAAAATATCATTGTAGAATTATTATTTTTTGCATAGGGCTTTTCACCCTATGGTTTATGAATTTTTATAAGTAAATTTTCATAACTAAATTCAAATAAATGTTGTTTCCTTAAAAATTCTACAAGTTAATATGTTTAATGATATTATTTAAAGAGGGGGATTCTCATATTTCCCAAGATTGGCAACAGGGTTTATAACACATGATAACCCAAAAATGCTTAGAACCCTTTGAGGGATTACATTTTAGGGGTTGGAGTTTGAACAAAAGTCAAGAGAGCAGCTTCTTAAATGCAAAGCACTTAGTTTATTATTAGGCAATATGGATAGGAAATAGGAAGGAGGAAAGTGGAAGTAATATTACAATGTCTTGTAACTATACCCAAGATCCCAATACTAACTAAATTTTTCTAGAAATCCTATATCTATCTGCCTCAGGAGGCAATATCTTCTGTTAGGCAGAAGCCCTCTCCTACTCGTACTACTCTCTCTATTTGATAATATATCCAACTATCTATCTAACAGTCTACACTAGTTATTAATAATCAACAAACCTAGCAATACACCCTCTTCCCAGGAAAGCCAGAGAAAAAGCTTTTTTTTTTTAAGTTTCTATATAATTTTCTTTTGAAAATGTTATTTACTTAGTAAATTGAGAATATTTTTCCTTGGTTATGAGAATCATGTTCCTTCCTTCCCTACCCCTACATGCTCCCATAGCCAACTTGCAATTCCAATGGGTTCTACATATGTCCTTGATCAAAACTTATTTCCATATTGTTGATGTTTGCACTAGGGTGATCATTTAAAGTCTATATCCCCAATCATATCCCCATCAGTCCATGTGATTAAGCATTTAGTTTTCTTCCATGTTTCTGCTCCCACAGTTCTTCCTTTGGATGTGGATAGTGTTCTTTCTCATAAATTCCTCCCAAATATTCTGGATCATTGCATTGCTACTGATAGAGAAGTCCATTACATCCAATTGCACCAGAGTGTATCAGTCTCTGTGTACAATATTCTATTGGATCTGTGCCTCTCACTCTGCATCAATTCCTGGAGGTCATTCCAGTTCACATGGAATTCCTGTAGTTCATTATTCTTTTGAACACAATAGTATTCCATCACCAACTTATGCCACAATTTGTTCAACCATTCCATAATCAGAGAGCATCCCCTCATTTTCCAAATTTTTGCCACCACAAATGGTGTGGCTATGAATATTCTTGTACAATTGTTTTTTCTTATTGTCTCTTTGGGCTATAAACTGAGCAGGGCTATGACTGAGTCAAAGCACAGACAGAATTTTAGCGTCCTTTATGTATAATTCCAAATTGCCCTCCTTAATGGTCTGATCAATTCACAACTCCACCAACAATGCATTAATGTCCCAATTTTGCAAAATCCCCTCCAACATTCATTACTTTCCTTTGCTGTCATGTTATTCAATCTGCTGGGTGTAAGGTGATACCTCAGACTTATTTTGATTTACATTTCTCTAATTATAAGAGATTTAGAACACTTTTTCATGTGCTTATTAAGACTTTTGATGTCTTTATCTGAAAATTGCCTATTCATGTCCCTTACCCATTTATCATTTGAGGAATGGCTTGATTTTTTGTGCAATTTATTTAGCCCCTTATAAATTTGTGTAATTAGACCTTTTTCAGGGGTTTTTGTTATGAAGACTTTTCTCAATTTGTTGTTTCCCTTCTTATTTCGGTTGCATTGGTTTTGTATATACAAAAAATTTTTTAACTTAATGTAATCAAAATTATTTATTTTACACTTTGTGATTTTTTCTAACTCTTGTTGGTCTTAAAATCTTTCCTCTCCCAAAAATCTGACAAGTATACTATTCTGTGTTCACCTAATTTACATATAGTTTCCTTCTTTATATTCAAGTCATTCACCCATTCTGAGTTTATCTTGGTGTAGGGTGTGAGATGTTGATCCATACCTAATCTCTCCCATATTGTCTTCCAATTTCCCCAGCAGTTTTTGTCAAATACTTGATTTTTGTCCCTAAAGCTGGGATCTTTGGATTTATCATAGATAGTCTCACTGAGGTCACTTATCTCAAGTCTATTCCACTCCTTCTCCTTTCTGCCTCTTAGTATCATATGGATTTGATGACCACTGCTTTATGGTATAGTTTAAGATCTGGTACTGCTAGGCAACATTCCTTCACATTTTAGTTTTAATGATTTCCCTGGATATCCTTGATCTTTTGTTCTTCCAAATTAAATTTTTTTTTCTAATTCAGTAAAAAAGTTTCTTGGTAGTTCGAAAGGTAGGGAACTAAACAATTAAATAAGTTTGGGTAGGACTGTCATTTTTATTATATTAGTCCATCCTACTCATTAGCAATTAAGGTTTTTTAACTTGGCTTCAAAATTACAGCTGCAAGAACGGGTGAGTAAAAAACCTTTTTGATTCTCCTTAAATTAAGCTGTTTTAGATCTTAGCAATAGGGCTCTAAAGTCCTGGCTAGGATAATTATTTCTAAATCCTTTCCTTTAGGGAACAACTGCCTAAATTAAGATTAAGACAAACCTGGGGAAAGTTCTAGCCTTGTCCTTCTCCCCACGTGTTTACTTAAAAAATGTGTGGTTACAGCCAGTTCACAACCTACTTAACAACTGGCTATCTAGTTCCATGACCAACCTTGTAAGATTTGAATTCTTTTTCTCTCTAAAATTTCTCATACCATGGGATTTATGGCAAAGTATAATCAACACAGTACTCCCCCTTGGGATTTTGATTGTTATAGCTGTAATATTGTATTTCCTTTAAAAACACACTTCTCAGTCAAACCAACCGAGTGTTCCTTCTACTACTCAACAAAATGCAGAACAAAATACTCAGCTTGAACTTATAGAGGAAAGTTTGGGGGAACTCACAGCTTTTATGAGAAATATTAAATGAGAGTTAAGAACATCATCAGAATCTCTGTCCCAACTTGCTCTGGACATTAACCCTCCTAGCCAACCTACTGCTCCTCCTGCCAACTCTGCCTTAGAACCCCCTGTTCCTAACCAACCCACCCCTCCCTACCCCATCAGCCTCAGAAAACCCTACTCATGCTTCTGATCCTACAACCTCAACTCTAAGTTCATAATCTGCCCATACTTCTGATCCTAATCCCTCTCCTTCACACCTTACTGATTTCTCCAATCCTGACACCTCAATATCCTTTCACACTTCTTCCTTTGCTCCTCCTTCTCACCCTACACAATTCACTTTAAGTTCACATTCCAACCTAAATTCATACCCTCTGATCCTTCTGGCACTATGGGACAACAACAAACCCTCTCCCTTAGTGTGCCCAACTCTTCTTTTTCTCATACTTACCCCCACTGAGAATGGAGCAAGAAGTCTAGAAACAGGAGTACCAAATAATTCAGATAGCTTATTTCCTTTAAGGGAAGTACCCACTTTTAATAAAAATGGAAACTTGGTATCTGTAAGACATCATACACCTTTTAGCCCTGAGGATTTAAATAAATTGAAGGAAGATATGCCGTCATTTGAGGACAAACCAATATTAATTATAAAAAAATTAGAGAACATATTTAGAACTTTTGACCCAACTTGGTTGGATGTTGAGAATTTATTAGAAGCAATATTGACAAAGAGAGAGAAAAATAATATCGTCTCTCTGGCTAATCAAAAGTGAGGTAAAAAAGGAAGTTATTGGCCAACTGAAGATCCACATTGGAACCCCAATGTTGAACTAGATCACACAAAACTAAACCAGGCCAGAGAAGCATTATTGACAGCCATGAGAGCTTGCTCTGATAGACCTGAAAAATGGTCAAAATTTGAAAGAATCCGACAAGATATTGATGAAACACCCTCCCAGTTTGTGGACAGACTTATTGACATATGAAATACATATATGGACCTTGATTTATCCAGAGAAAGAGACCTTAGACAAATATGTAGGCAGTTTGTTGAGAATTGTTGTTCAGTGGTAAGAGACTACTTTAAAACTAGCTGTCCTAATTGGGACTCTATGGACCTTGAAGAATTGAGGAGAGTAGCAACCTATGTTTATAAAGGTTGTGTAAAAAGACCTGAGGAAGACAATACATTAGTGGAAGATTTAAAGAAAGAAATTGAAATGTTAAAGAGACAATTGAAAAATAAGGGAGAGACTATAACCCCTTTGCGGGAATTCACAAATAAATCAGTAACCTGCCACTTCTGTGAGAAGAAGGGTCACAAAATGATGGAATGTAGAACCTTTCTTAAGATGATTGGAAGAAATACACAGTTTAATAACAGCTTTAGAAATAACAACTATAGAAATGATGATAATGGTCATAGAAACAAGAATTTTAGAAATTCTTGAAATTATAATGATGTTTATGAAAATAACCATAATGAATATAGAAATCAGAACTTTAGAAACCAGAATTATAGAAATAGGAATTGGGAAAGTAATGATAATGCTCAAAATGAAGAAAATGATAATACTCAACAACAATATATGAGAAATAGAGCTTGTCCAAAAAATAGAGAGGTGCCCTTCAGAAGGGTGCCCAAAGAACTTCCCAAATATAATGAAGGTGATTCTTCTCAGACTCTATTGATTTTGTTGATATTAATTAACCTTTTTCAGTTTTGTCTTCACTCCAAATAGTAGGAAAGAATGAACAAAGAACTTAAGACTATGATTGGAAAATTATGCACTAAGACACATTTAAAATGGCCTGAAATTCTCCCTCTGGCCCTATTTTATCTCAGAAGCAGACCTAGAGGAGACCTACACATCTCACAATTTGAGATGCTTTTTGGACATCCTCCTATACAGGCTAAACCTTTTTCCCCTGCATATACCTCACTATTAGGGGGAGATACTAGTATTGCTTCCTATATACAGGAATTACAGCACAAACTACATGAATTTCATGAATCTGGAGTGGCAGTACAAGCCGGACTACTAGACTTTTCTCTTCATGACCTGAACCCAGAGACAAAGTGTATATTAAGAATTTCAAGCGTACTGGAGCAACTCAGCCTTCATAGGAAGGACCATTCCAAATATTGTTAACTACTCCAACATCTATAAAGATTGGAGAAAAAGACTCTTGGATTCATTGCTCACATTTGAAGAAAACATCGCCTGTTGAGACTGATTGACTGTACCCTATCATATGAATTGGAGATAATAATCCATTGACAAGTGGGTACTGTTTTTCTAGAACACATTGAATTACTAATTTTTCCTTAATTTTTATTATTGCTTTTCTTTTATTTTGATTAGAATATTTGATTTTTTTCTCATTTCTTGTACTAAAGGTACATATAATTAATATTAATATTTTTTTCTGCAGTAATATAAGTTTAACATATATATTCTTGCTATAATGTCAATGCATACCTAAAAGCTTTAAACTATGGGAACCTGCCATTTATTGATAAAATATTATAGGACTGTGATTAATGTTTATGTATCTTATTCCAGAAAAATGGGATAAAAACAAGGACCACAGACAACCTGAAAAGTGCCAAAAAAGAGCACACGTGAAATACTAATTTGAGACTCGAGGTTGCGACGCTTGACATATGTTAAGTTGTAGGACTTCCTTGTATCTACATTCTTTGTGAAGTACTCATACAAGTACAAAATTTGACTATCATGCTGGGTCCCTATATCCCTGAGAATGACAAAAAGGTCAGATAAGGGAATAACACTTCCCTATCAAAATAGAATTCTAGTTTTTTTTTTTCCTTATATTATGGCAACTTCCTATAGTCTTGGCTGAAAATGGGTAAGTGAAATATTACTGCATTCTGTCCTACAGACTTGTGGGATAGAGATTACTTTATATTGGACCTATACAAGGGCATATTTTGATTTTTTTCTTTGTGTTTTTGATTGTTTTTCTGTTCTTTTGATAATTGACTCATACACCCCCAACATTCAACATTGTAATTCTCAGGGATATAGGGACCCAGCATGATAGTCAAATTTTGTACTTGTATGAGTACTTCACAAAGAGTGTGAGCTGAACTGGATGTTTTTTAACACCTACTTCAGGGGGAATTGTATTTTAATTTAAAATCCAAGAGTTTTGATTTTTTTGTTTGAGATTGTATTTTTATGAAAATCCAAGAATTTTGATTTTGTTCGAGAAAAGATCTTCAAGAATGAAGTTTGCTAACTCCTGAATCCAAAGAATGAACTGTTGCAGAAAGATGCAGAAAACCCCAAACTACATCAAGAAGATCAAGAATGAACTTCAGATATGGTTAATTGAACTGAAGTTTGATTGAACATTTATTGTAAATGTACACATTTATGCCAAAAGGGACTGCCCCTAATTTGGCTTTCTGTCAATGTGCCTAGCAAAACATTGGTTTTTCTTTCTTTCTTTTCTATTCCTCCCTCACTACTCTAATTTACTCTTAGAAAATTGAATATTGTATATATCTATAGTTAGTAGTGCATTTAGGACTACAAGATGATTATGTTAAATGATCAATTGGGAGACTAGTCTCCCAATGATCATCAGGGGGGATTATGAACCTTAAAAATTCCCAGACCCTATTTCATAAGATTGGATTAAGACCATTCCCCATTTGGGCAGTGAACTCTACTTAGATCAGGAATGTAAGACCTCTACTCCACCCCTACTTAAATCTGCCCTAGGGGAAGATAAATTTGTAAACTCTTTTCTGAACAATGAAAAGTACTTAAACCCATACTTATAATAAGGCAAAAAGTTCTTAAGCTAAGTACCTATGAATGTCAGGCAACTTGTAAATTTACAAGGAACAAAGAGCTGAGAGCTTTCCTGGTGTGAATTACGCAAAAAACCACACCTTCTTAGGTGTGGACTAAGAATGGTCTGTCCTTTGAAAACCATCTACTGTGATTGGTAGATGTAAGAATTTAGGGGAGGTGACAAAGGAGAAAATTCCCCATATGAGGAGATGAGAAATCTGAGGGAAAAAAACAGTCTCTAAGGAGGCAATTGAGAGAGGGTCTCTAAGGAGGCCCTGAAGGGAGGCTGACTCTAGCTGGAACTCCCTCTGAGGAGACTCTGTTCCTCTGAATCCTTGCTTGAACAGATCTTATGGTGAGTGATTAAGGACTGACTGATCTCTCTCTTAAGACTCAGGTCTATACCTTTTGGCTAAGGCCCTTCATGCTTATTCCTTTCTTATTCTCTCTCATTTTCTTAATTCCACATTTGTATTAATTAAAATCTCTATAAAACCCAGTTGAATTGGGTATATTCATAATTGGGAATATTTCCCTGGCAACCACCTTATATATTGAATTAAAAACAAGACACTGTAGTGAAAACATATTTCCTGGGGTCACAATTTACTCATCCACTCTTTTATCTACAACAATTTAATTCTTCCACTATTTTAATCACTTACAGTTTATGAGGTCAACCTTTTTAATTATCACAAACTTACTGATTTTGGAGAATCATATTATTTAATTTCCAATTAATTTTTGATTTGCCTCTCCATGTACCCTTACTATTTGTTATTTTTATTATATTAAGATCTGAAAAAGTTGCATTTATTATTTCTGCTTTTGTGCAATTGTTTACCAGGTTTTTATGCCCTAGTACTTGGTCAATCTTTGTAAATGTACCATGTGTTGCTGAAAAGAAGATTTATTCCTTTTTGTCTCTATTTTTCTCCATATATTTATAAACACTAATTTTTTCAATATATCATTCACATCTCTTCCCTCTTTCTAATTTATTTTTTGGTTTACTTTATCTAGATTTGATAGAGGAAACTTCAGGCCTCCTGCTAGTATAGTTTTACCATATATTTCTTCCTTCCATGGCACTACTTCTCCTTTAGAAATTTGGATGCTATAACATTTGATGCATACATGTTGATTACTAATATTTCCTCATTGTCTATACTGCCTTTTATCAGGATGTAATTACCTTCCCTATGTCTTTTGCTAGATCTATTTTTGCTTTGGCTTTGTCAGATATAATAATTGCAATTCCTGCCTTCTTTTTCTCATTTGAGGCCCAATTGATTTTGGTCCAACCTTTAATTCTAACCCTTTGAGTGTCTACACGCCTCATGTATGTTTCTTGTAGACAACATATGGTAGGTTTTTGGTTTCTAATCTACTCTGCTATTTATTTTCTTTTATGGGTGAGTTCATCCCATTCATGTTCAAAGTTATGATTGCCACTTGTGTATTCCCCAACATTTTGATATCCTCTCCTAGTTCTGCTCTTTCTTCTTTCACTATATCCTTTTAAATCAATGGTTTGTTTTTAATAAGTCCCCCTAATCTCTAACCTTATTATGCTTCCCTTTATGCCCCCTCCCTTTTTGTTCCCTTATTATAATTTTTTAGAGTCTTTTAAGTCCCCGCCACCCTCTCTTTCCATCCCTTTTTGTACTCCCCACCCCACTCACCCTCTTGGTTTCCCTTCTCATTCCTTTAAACTGTTATTTTCTTTTTAAACTATTTCTCACTTTTTCCCCCAAAGCCCTTTCATATTTTTGATAAGCTCTGATTTAAATTCTTTAAGAGCTTGTGGCCAATTTACATTTTTTTTGAAGGTTTGGATCCATTTATTTGTATGTATGTCCTATTCTATTTCTTCTGTAGTCTGGATTTTTTCTCCATAAGAATTATTCAGGGTCAATGCCTTCTTCTTGTTTTTCCTGGGTGTTGGTTGCCATTACTATGGAGGTTTTTCCTTCCCTTTCCAGGCAGAAGTCTGAGTGAACAGGGCAGACTCTCTGTGTATGGAGCTAAGGAGTGAGGTTTTTTTTTTTTTTTCCAGAGGCCACCTCTGGAGTCTCTGGAGCTTCTACTCTTTACTGCCCTTCTCTGAGCTATCTCCACATGGGTGCCCAAGGAATGTGCTCTTCAGCCTGCTGAGGTCTCAAGTATAGCTTTTCTCAGGGATAGGTCTTTGTTTGTCTTAGTCAACTACCAAGGACCTAGAGGTGACCCTTGCCACTCACTAACTGATTCTAGCACACTGGCTCTGACTCTGGCTCTGTAGGTGGGGTGGGGGAGGGTTGATCAGCTCGCATTTTGGTGGAAGCTATTTTAGCCCCTTATAGTATGGAAATGCCCATATCCCACATACCTTCAATGCTGTTCCCTACTGTAGAGTTCCTTTGTTTATATGGATTTGTTTGTTTGCCTTTTGATGTAGTCTATATTGGTAGGTGGTGAGGAGAGGGAGAATCCTGACTCTACACTGCCTCCAAGTCCCAAAAGCTCTTTTGAATGATCTGCAACTTACAAAACCACAAAACCACATCTATCCACACCCTTCCTACTGTCACTAATTGCCAAATGGCACAACAGGGTATTCTCTAACTGCCAAACTGCACAACAGAGATTCTCTAACTGAAAAACAATATTATTCCTTTCCTCTTAATTATAAAAAGTAGAAATTAATAAAAACTATCTTAACAACCCCTATATTTGATAGAAGAATCCCCAAACTCTTGGGAATGCCTCTATCTGGGATGAGTGTTAAATTCAGCTAATCAGAAAACAATTACTGGAAAGGCCCAGAAAAATACAAGGAAAACACAGGTAGCACAGAGAACTGACTGCAGAGATGTAAGGATCCATGATCTAATACAAGGGTCCCCAAACTTTTTACACAGGGTATAAGTTCATTGTCCCTCAGACCATTGGAAGGCCAGACTATTAAAAAAAAAAACTATGAATAAATCTGTATACTGCTATCTGATAGTGGAGGCTGCAGCGCTGACTGTGATGGGCCTGTCACACCTACCACAAGTCCATCACCACCAGTACTACATGGAGCAGAAGTAAACATAGTGCAGAATCCCCTCCCCCAGATCACTGCTCACCATGCTAACATTGTGCAGTCACATAATCCTTTGTATTGAGCCTCTTTCTGGTTCAGTTACTCTCAGAACAAGGTGCCAATCAAAGGATTATGTCACTGGAAGTAGTACTGTATGTGAGTGAAACCTCACTTTGAGGCACCACCATATACAGGACTCCAGTAGCATAGGATACATCCTGTGCTCCTCTCACTAACCACCAATGAAAGAGGTGCCCAGAAATGCAGTGGGGGTCAGATAAATAGCCTCAGGGGGCCACATGTGGCCCACTAACTGTAGTTTGGGGACTCGTGGTTCTATACTAAAGATGTATGAATGTGGAAGGTTTCTATTTGAAATAATATAATAAGCTTACAGGAACACAATACAATCTACTATTTCTCCTTACCATCAGAGTTTGTGTAGAAAATTTTGAGGAAGTATTTAGGAGGAAGAGGAATTGATATTACTACTGTTGAAAAAAAAATTAGATTCTAACTTTGTGTGTGAGCTTCCTTCTTCCCAAATATACAAGAGGAAGAGAATTCAATGACCACTGAATGCGACAGGGGAGGGATATATCAATGGCAATACTATAGAAAAAGCCTCTCTGATCCCAGAAGAATGACACATTGCTACTGTCAACATGGAATCTAGGAATCCCAAACTTGTTACCTAGTGAGATCTGATGAACCCCAATTTTCAGGACCAGCTTGTGGATTATAGACCCCAAAGTTTGTATTTGTTCCCTGTTCCCATGGAATCTTCCCTGAAGGGAATCACAAATTAGCAGTTTCATACTGAGTGGGGAACCCTCAGGGAAATAACAATCCTGGTTGGGTGAGACTAAGCATATGCTAAGGACTCTCTTTGTTTTAGGTAGTCTCCCCTATTGTATTAGAACCTTTCCCAAGAAGATCCACACCTGAGCAGGAACCATCCTTTAGTATTCATTGTAAGCAGCCCCTTCTCTTACACCCTAGCCTCTAGCTATGATTCCTTTCCCAAGATTGATTGTATCCTGTCAGTGTAGCTAGAACACTTCCATTTTCTTTGTAGCTATAGTGATGTCAATCATCTTTCCCTGCCCCTGGATTTCCCAAATGGTATATAGGTTCCCCAAATTCTTTTGTTCCCTGCAGTCCATCCTGAGTCGGTGGCACTCCCAGGGTGTCAGTGAACAGGGCATCCAGATTCTGTGCAGTCTCGTGGCGTAGCTCTGTTTTCGTGGCCTATTAGTGTTATTGGCATGAAAGATACCCTTGGGTTCAGGAAGGATGCCTTTTGCAAGCATGCAAGACTCCAAAACTTAGCTTAAAAACAAAAAATAGATTTATTAATTTAGAAAGTAATGTTGAGAGTGGCCAGGAGGATAGCAAAGTGGAACAGCAAGATGGGGAGCAGTTCCTTGGGAGGACAGCATGAAAGGAAAAGCTGTTCCCCCAAACAACATCAGTTCTGAGGTTTTTATACCTTTTTACTGGTGGGGAATTGACTTAGAGTGGTAAGCCCTCAGGCATTTGGTGGGGTGAGGTGGTCATCTGACTGGGGTCTGCCTGGAGCCATAAAGATTCATCTCTTTGTCCATCTTAAGTCTCCAGGATGTTCAAGGGTAGATAGTCATCTTAAGACCCTGGGGGGGGGGTCATTGGGTGTTTCTAGGTTAAGAGTCACAAGGATGCAAGGAAAGGGAGTTTCAGTGGTAATAGTTCACCTGGGTTTCTGGGGTACAGTGCCCATGTCACCTCACACAACCCATTTGGGGTTGGGTCAGGAGTCTGGTTAGCAAGGGCCAGGTAATTGGCTCTTGGAAGTAGGTCTTGCATCTTGTGTTTGGGAGTGACTCACTCTTTAATTAAGGGATTGTTGGTTGGGTGTCTGTGGGGTACACAGAACCACATTGTCCATAGCCACCCAGGCACTACTGGACATGGGTAACAGCTTGTCTGTTGTCCCCAGGGAAGGTGAGGGCAGTCAGCAGCCCGAAGAACCACCTCGAAGTACAGCCTCAAGTCACATGATTTATAAGTGTGGACCTGGATGCAGGTTAAAATTTCCAAGTTAACACTACAATCACAAAGCAGATCCAACTAACTTCAGATGTTTGCCACCATTATGGTGTCTCTGAGATTGAAACTCTTCAAAACATCTTTGTTCCAAGCCAAGCAAGTTCTATATTGTGGCTTCCCATATATCATTCCTTGAATTGTTCCTCTCACAATTATCTTTTCTTCTAAGATACAATAATTAATGATTAACTTCGGGCTGTCTTTGAGCAGCTAAGGCTAGATTTTCTCTATCCCATGTCACTGCCCATATTTTCAGAAAATAAAGGCTTTGTTATTATGCCAATGGGATCAGTTTTAAGTGTACAAATGTATACATTTGTATTAAAATGTTAAAATGATATATAATCTTTCACTATAATACTTTATGCTAAATAATAAATTGAACATTATTTAAATGAATTTTTGCTAGAGCTCTCTAAAGTATTTGCATTGTTTTCTTTGTTAAACCTTTACCTTCCATCTTAGAATTAATATTATCTATTGTTTCTAAGGCAAAAGACTTGTAAAAGACAGGCAATTGGGGTAAAGTTATTTGCCCAGTGTCACAGAACTATGAAGTGTCTGAGACCATATTTGAGCCCAGGACCTCCTGTTTCCAGGTCTGGTTCTTTATCCAATAAGTCATCTCACTGCCTTTTAGAGTATTTTCAACATTAAGCACACAATGAAGAAACAGATTAATATCATAAGAACTTGCCCTCCACATTAATCCCAAATGGGCCTCATATCCCAAGAACTAAGAATGATATATCCTTATTTATGTTGTACAAGGATATGTTATCCCAGGTTTCACAAGGATATGTTATCCCAGGCTTCACAAGAATATGTTATCTCAGGACTTCAGGTTTCACAAAGATATATGGTCTTGGGGGTCACTGATCTGACCTAGGTTCTCATGACCATATGTTGAACATTTGGGTACCAAAGACTAAGATTGATGTGTCCTTCCTTTTGGCACCTGTTAAGGTCTGGGATTTCACCTGCCACCATGGAAGTCCACGAACAATGCAAACAGGCAGAGAAAGGCCATTTATTGAACTGATACTTGCATCAGTGGGAACCTCTATCATCAGAGTTCCGAGTTGCTTCTGACAGGCTGGGCTTTACATACTTTTCTGTAAGCATGGTTTTCTAGCCCCTTATCTACTATATACCATTCTTGGAATTTTGCCTGCATGTATGGCTCTTATCTGCTTCCTACTATTCTTGGAACTTTGACAATTCTATATTATTGGGGTCCTCCTGCAGCTGGAGTTTGGCATATTTATTGGGGTCTTCCTGGCCTTTATCTGGTACTCACTACAGCTGGGGTTTGGCATGTTTATGGTTCTTATGTTATTGGGGTCTTCTTGGCCTTTATCTGGTACCCACTGCAGCTGGCATATTTATGGTTCTGACAAACTCCCAAGGCCAGCCAGCTTGTCTGTATTTTCAAGGCTGGTCAATTTCGCCTCCCTCACACCCTTTCCTTACTGCCCCTATACAAACCTCCTCTAGGAAAGGCTCGGGATCTCACTTCTTGTGAAGACCCTGGCTATAGCTTGTATTAAAGTACATCCTGTGTATTGCATTACTGTGTGTGTGTCCTCCTTGGAATCTGAACCAGAATCAGACATTACAACATGTCGGAAACAAAATCATTGAGGGGATAGATACCTGAGTGGCACAGTACTTTGAGAGGCAGGCTTAGGGATGGGAGGTCCTAGGTTCAAATATGGTCTCAGACACTTCATAGTTCTGTGACCCTGGGCAAGTCACTTAACACCATTGCCAAGACCTTACCATTCTTCTGCATTAGAACCAATACACAGGCTTGATTTTAATACAGAAGGTAAGGGTTTATAAAAATGAAAAAAAAATCATTGATATAATTTTTAAAATTCCTGTTAAAATAATCTGAATAAACATTTGTTTTGGAAATGAAAATATAACAGGTCAGCAAGTATATAGCATTAATATTTCATTAAAATATGTAACAGCATGACCTAATTTTGCTAGATAACACAGTATGCTAAATGACTACTATTTAGGAACATTTTCTGGGTCCTTTTAAAACTAAACAATAGTCATTTCTATGAAGAAGAAAATATTGATGTGCATTTGGAAAGATTACAATGATAAGACATCTTTTACTCCACCTTAAATAATGGTACTCTTTGTCCTGAGAATTCTTTGGTATAGGAAATATAATTATTCCAACTCAGTTTAGATAAAACACCCTGCAAAAAGGAGGGAGGACTCTTATTGTTTCAGCATCTTCTGTAAACCTGTAGGTGTAAAGCACTGAGCTCACACCCTATTGTGTTTACTCTGTGGGAGGGACAATTTCTAATTAAATAGAGATGGGAAGTAGAGGAGAACAAATATTGCACAAAGCTCCATAAGCTCTTAATTGTAAATAGTTAATGGTGATGGGCCTTGGAAAGCATCTGACTAATACTGAGCTAAGTAGTAATGAAGGAAGGGAAATGGAAGAATGGGGGCAGGGTGATTCGGTACTTAACATTAATGGGGTCCATTGACCAGTTTAGTTTTTGTGTTGTAATCCTCCTGAGTTTGAACATTGACTTCTATCATCCTCTCTTTTGGGACTTAAATCTGAAACTAGAGGTAAGAACTAGAAAAATCACGTAAGGTGAATTGTCAGTTAGAATGACTTGGTTGTTTCCAAACTATACTGCAGGCACTATGGCAATTCTTATCCAATACTCACCAGGATTCAGACTACCTCTGGAATTCAGGACTCTACATTGGTAAGTTTACACTTTATGCCCCAAAGACCCAGCCTCCTGCCCTTCCCAGTCTTATTCTATGTAAAAAATAGACTCAAATACAGGACTACAATCCCCACAAGCCTTTGCTCCACTTCCCCAAAATGCTTTGTAATCTCACGGGAATTCTGAGGTGGGCTGAGTTCGAGGAAGCATTTAAGCTGGTGGCAAAGGCTTTTGGCCCTTTTTTGAACTTCCATTTTTGGAGCAGAGGCATCTCTTCCATGATGTGAGGTTATTTTTGTCTAGGCCTCTGGCCTAGGCACATGTTTTTTACTTGTATATTCTTTAATCCTTAATCCTTAATAAACCTCTAAAAATATAATACTCCTTGCAGAGAGAAACTAATTTCTACCTGTCTCAGTCTCCCCATATTCCTAAATTTTAATCTTTGCAGTTTGGCGACCTAATGGGAAAAAAAAAAAACCTCTCAATCTTCTGATTTCTTTTCTGATCTTTAGTTAGTAATCTTTAATAGCTAGTACCTAGAAAAAAAATTTTGAGCCACATCTCTCTGGCCAAGGTTTTTTTTTTTTTACCCTCACAATTTACCCTGCAGTCCCCAATCCAGACCTATTGCGTTTGCCGCCCACCTGGCCCCTGGCTGCTAAGTTCTGCCTGCCTGCTTCTCCTGCTTCTGCACCTGGCCTCTCACCTGGTGCCTGAGCTCCCAGCCCTGTTTGTCTGTGCTCCGGCTCTCGCCCCTGCCCTGCTCACCCCAGTGGTTTTTCTCTTGCTCACCTGGCCCACCTGATTCAACCAAAATTGCAATCACCTAGTGACCTGCCTGCCCAACAAACCCAGTTCCTTGGAGCAGATCACTCAGGACTCATTTCTATCAGCTGGTAATAAAACGGGGTATTGGCTCCACGTGGGCAGCCTGGGCTCCACGTGGACTGGGGCAGGAGGAGGTATCAGAGCAGGGGAGAGAGAAAAGGGAGAGGAGAAGAAACAGATTTTTTCAAACAGAAACTTAAAAAGCAATGGGCTGTTTAAAAGGATACCTTTTGACTCTTCTGGTAATTTCATTGATTTTACCTGCCTGTCAGGGAGCAGATTCAGACAAAAGATTCAACTTTAACTTTGAAGGGGCAAATGGGTGGCTCAACAAACTGGGAGCCAAACCTGAGGACATGCGGTACTGGGTTAAAATATGGCCTCAGATACTTCCCAGCTGTGGGGTCCTGAGCATACCGCTTAGACCCCATTGCTTAGCCCTTACTACTCTGCCTTCAGACAATAGACATTTAAATGGATAAGAACCCAAGGAACTTTGAAGAGACTAAAGGCTATATTCTAAGGCATTTCAGACTCCAATGGTTTATAAAAATCTCTGTATTCTATTGCATTTTTTGTTATGGTTTAACTTTGTGATTTTAAGTTCATATATTACTGGATTCAACATTATTCTGCTTGAACTGAAGATTGATTGAATTTATTTTGAATGTAACTAGTTTTAAAAATTCTGTTGTTTTTCCCCTATAACTATTGAACCCATATTATTGTGAATAAGCCTATATATGAAAAAAACAGCTTTTTTCTATTTTGCCGAGGATAGATGGACTTCAGAACTGGTTATAATTGTATTAACAATCTTGGAAAAATTTTATGTGCTAAATACCTCAAATGATTTGATTTTAAGGGTTTTTTAAATATGATTTTTGGAATTGTTTTTTAACAATCTGGTTATTTTTGCCTGCCCCTACCACGAGGTAAGGACATTAGTAGCTGAAGTGAAATACATTTTATAACCCCCAACCTTCCCGCATTTCTAAATATGTGAATGGAAGTTAATCTCAGGGCATTTGTATCCCTAAAAGCCTCCAAAAGGAGCACCCCTTTATTTATACTCTTCAGCTCACTACTTTACTTGCGCCAGAATGATATCTAGATTTCTTGATTATGTTCTTAACCCAAGATGAGTTTTACTTTGTTTAAAAATTTGTTTATTACCAAGGTTGAAAGATTGCTATGTTTGTAAAAATTGTGACAATTGTCCATCAATTTATAGGTTTTAAAAATGCCATACAGCAACTTATGTGAAATATGAAAGTGTGTTTGTTTGCTATTGTAATTAATTGGGCTATTGAAAATTTTGGGGATTTTGGTAACTACATATGTGTACTACTGTATTTTTGAAAATGAAAAAATTGTTAACCTTGTTCAATTCATTTGCCTTCTACTCACAGTGATCACGGCCAGATATTAAGAGGAAATGGATCTCATTTTTGGTGAGAAAGCCTTGCATTTCATATTTTCTTAGCTGACACAGAGTGTCAATGATTATAAGCTATATTTTTGAATTTTTAAAGCTGTTTTATTATTATTTTTTTCTTGCATGTGCAATATACTTTTTCAGTTTTTTTATTATTTTTTCTCTCCTTTTTATATTTGAAGCACATGTCACCAGCATTAAGATTTTCTTTAACTTTTTTACTTCTCTGTGCTACAAGTTTGAAATACATTTGCTAATGCATGTCCTAAAAAGCTTGTGACTATAAAAATGATGCCACTAATTATTTAATAAATTATGAGACTTTGCTTAATAATTCTATCTGATTCCAGGACAAGATATACACAAAAGAGCCATTGCACAGAGCCAAAGAAAGGCCAATCCAGGATGAATTGATGCACATATAGGCCAATACAAAGGTCTTAAACCTAGTGTGAAGACTCAAGGTTACTATGTTTATCATTGCTAGACATAGGCTTTCCTTGTGTCCACACTCACTCTGAAGATACTCACAGACGAGTATCCCCATACTCAGCTTCTACTTGCCTTCTATTGTCTCGTCCCTTTCTTTTCTGCCTTTCATAGTGTGGTACCTTTCTGTAGTCCTGGCTACTGACTTGATAAATGCATCATTGCTTAGATCATTTTGATTGGGCCCTATTCAAGGACCTGTTATAGATTTATTTTTCTTTTACTTGGAATTTTTACACATAAGACTTTGATAGTCTATATTTTCATCCAGAAATTTTTCTTTTTTTATTTCGATTTTTCTGATGTCTTTTAATATCTCTTGCCAATTGATTCATATACCTCATATCTCAGCCATGCATCCCTAAGTGATCCTGTATTTGTCAGTCACCCTCTTAACGGGGGGAATGTAAAAAAATATCATTATTTAAATTGCAAAGTTTAAATTCCTTTTCTGAAGAATTTTAGGTAAAGAAGATCCTACCTCTCTGAATCCAGAACTGAACTGTTGGAGAAGCCATCATGAAGAAGCCTCCAGACCACAAGTTGCACAAAATTGAACTTTGTGTATGGTTGATTGAACATTTATCTGTATGTAAACTTTTATGCCAAAGGGGACTGTCCCCTAACTGGCTTTGTGCCAATGCACCCAGTAATTATTGGTTTTGTTCTTTTTTTTCTTATCCACAAATTATTGTAATCTTTAAATTGATTATGTTTTTATGTTCCTTTGAGGAAGGACTTCTTCCCAGAGGATCAAATAGGGATATGTAAAAAATAGACTAGAATACAGGACTACCATCCCCACAAGCCTTTGCTCCACTTCCCCAAAATGCTTTGTAATCTCACGGGAATTCTGACGTGGGCCGATATCAAGGAAGGATTTAAGCTGGTGTCAAAGGCTTTTGGCCCTTTTTTGGACTTCCGTTTTTGGAGCAGAGGCATCTCTTCCATGATGTGAGGTTATTTTGTCTAGGCCTCTGGCCTAGGCACATGTTTCTTACTTGTATATTCTTTAATCCTTAATCGTTAGTAAACCTCTAAAAATATAATACTCCTTGAAGAGAGAAACTAATTTTACCTGCCTCAGTCTCCCCATATTCCTAAATTTTAAACTTTAAATCTATGCCATGACAGTATATTCCATATTTTTAATCTCTTTTTTATATAATTTTTACCCTATAAATTGAAAACTCCTTGTTATGGGAGAAAAATGTTCCTAAATAGTAATTCCTAAATATAGCCAGAAAAATGTTTGTAAAAAGTAGTTATTTAGCATACTGTGATATCTAGAAAAATTAGGTCATGATATTACATATTTTAATGAAATGTTAATGATACATTAACTCTAATGTGATGAGTAACTGCTTCTGAGTATATATTTACCACAACGCAGAAATGATGGAGGTAAAAACATGGTTTTTATTATTATACTGAAACATAAATTAGAGCCTCAGAGAAAATCTGAACAAACACGAAGATTCTGCCAATGCTTCTTATAGGAAAATTATATCAGTGGTAGAGAAATAATTCTCTTATATATTTCAATCTTGTCTATTCCTCTTAGGCCATGAAAGTTAAAGTGCAAATAGATACATAATCCCATAACTTCCTTTAATGTCATTAAAACATCATTTAAATTGAACAAATTTAATTTGTGATCTCATACATCTCCTAAGGAAACAAATTTCATCAAACAATAGGTAAATTAAATCAGGTTACAGATTAAACTGTCTTTAGAAGATTGATAATTACGCTGATTGAGGAGGTAGATTTAGAGGAGAAGTAAGGGATAGTGGCTTCTGTTCTAAAGAAAATTTAAAATTCTTATGAAAAACTTTACATCCCATGGAATTATTTTGCCAGAATGAGATTAATATTAAACAAAAGGAGGCAGAATGAAAGAAAAATTTAAAAAATTCCTATAACCCTTTTGAAGGCACAATCTATATTGTTTGCCTGTGTTTTTATTACCAGCACTTTGCATAGTGACTAGCACCAAGGATATATTTTTATCCTCCTCCTTTATATTCCTCCCTTCCCTTCCCAGGTATCCTATTTCAGTTATGGATAAAGCATTTTTCATCAATTTCCAATGTTTTAAAAGTTAACGATTATTCACTCTGCTAATATGTTGTACATATACCTGCTAGACTTTTTTTTTTGAGGGGGAGTCTCTACTTGTGATTTTATTATTATTGGGAATTCTTGATTTGGAAAATGTCTCCAATAACACAGCTTAGAGATTTAACTTAATTTGTACTCTTGAAGAGTTTATGGGATACCAAGATCTTGGGTGACTTGACCAGTCTGATAGCCAGTATGTGTCCAACTACTCACAAATGAGTAGCTTTCTAACATTATGAATTCATTGGATTCATATTAAGTGCCCCATGGTTTAATGTTTATCTTCCTGTTAATTGTTCCATGTATTCACAAATAAACTACAATGAAAATGAGATAAAAAAAAACACTGAATAAGTTCATACGCAGGATATATATGCCTACAGAAAAACTTTCCCTCTCTGCCCTTTGATGAATCCAAGTCACCAAACCTATATGACCAACATTGTGAAGGAATTGTTTTTGAGAAAAAACAACCGATGCATCTGCTAACATAATGTCATTGATATTCTAAAGATCATAGTAAAAAGGAAATTTTCCATAATATTTAAAAACAGCAATAGAAATACAAATAATTATTAAAAAAACTTTACTAACTAAAAGCCACTGAGTTTGAAATATATTTCTGAGAATATTCAAGAACTGATCATTACAGTAATGTTGGTGAACACCTGGATGGAAAAAAACCCAAAAAAAAAACAAAAAACATGATTATAAAGAACTGACGTATGTTCATGAAGAAGATGTTGTACCAGATTAACTTCAATTACTCTTTGGGAAGGATTACTAAACTAGAGACTAATGCCAAAGTCAAAGTATACTTAATTTTTTCAGGAAGAGTTTATAAAGCCCTATATATATATATGTGTGTGTGTGTGTGTGTGTGTGTGTATACACACATATATATATAATAAAATAAGTATAATACTGCTACTTTGAGGATTTTTATCTCTTGAGGGGATCTGTAGGACTCCAGAGATAGGTGAGGGATAACTATACTTCTTAAGTACAACTATCCAGCAAATTCTGAATCCATATCATTATTTCATTCTCTAATTCATTCTTTCCCACATTTTCCACAAGAATATAATAAAGTACATTTTCTGCATTTTTTTCTAGTTGACAATATCTATTGAAGGATCTGGTGCTGTGGGTTTGGGATCTGCCCTGTCCACAGCTTTGGGGGTCCTCAACTTGTTGTGGCAGCTCCCGCATGAATTAATTATTTAAAGACTGTAAAGAGTGTCAGCCTGGAGCCAGGCGTCAAAAGGAACTCCTCCATCTAGCCTAGAGTTGTGTATATTTTTATACCCATGTTGTGTAATAGAAAGCCACCAACTGAATACAGAGAATTTAGGTAAATAAAGTAAAAAAGTCAAATTTCTTGAAGTCAAGGTAGAAAGTTAGATTTTATTAGAAGAGGCCCAAGTCCTCCAATAAAAGGGTTCGCTTGCATATATTACATTGTTGGACCCCAGCAAGAGACACCGCCCGGAGGAAGAAACAGTTAGAACAAATGAATATTTCCATACAAGCTTAATGACATACCACCAGATGTAACATCACATAGACCTTATTTAGAAACAGATACCCAATGACAAAGCGAAATGGACAGTATATTTAGCAATGTCCACATTAGTCTAAGGGTCAAGTCACAAGATGATACCCTTATTTGGGCAGATAGTGATGACCATTACCTCAGACTCATCTGCTCTATAAGGAAGTATGGTTATTTCCAAATAGGGAGGGGTGCAAGATGTTTTTCACCATATTTGGTCATGAAACTTAGATGGTCAAAATCTTATGATAATTGGAACTACAAACTTAGGGAGGGGTTAGAAATTTCCTTAGTAGCAGTTTTTATGCTTTAGTTAGAAATCCTTATAAAAATCATAAATTCTACTGATTATATTAAGATTATAATGAATTTATACTAATCACTTTAGAATCACAATATTGATTATCTTAAACCTATCACTATCATTAAAATCCAATCAAGTATAAGGGGTTAGGGATCTTTCTTCCCCACACTTATCAATAGTTACATATTTTCTTGGCACACAATTACATAATTCAACATACCTGTTCCTTACAAATAATTGGATAAGTGATACATTAATTTTTAACAAATCATTTGATTAACATTCTGTGATCATTCTACCTACTATGTTACTACTGATTCTGATAACATACACAAAGTTTTTGCAAAAGATAAATGATTTTGTCACTGATGGCATAGCTAGAGGTCAGTTTTCATTAACCTTTGAGGTGCTTGGACTTGTGGATAAACTAAGAGGAATCATTTGTCACCTTTAATAAAATACATTAATCAATCAGAATGTCTTAGGAGACAATCAACAAAATGCTATTGTCAAGTTTTTTAATATGAGGTGAATCATTTTTCTAGTGTTTCACTGGGGGTTTCCAAGACAGATTACTTATGCTTTGTTGGTAAAACAAGTCAAGTCAGTGAGGCATGATGCACCAGCCTCTCCCTGAAGGGTAATTAATATACTAGCTTAGGATAGCTTGTTCTGTACATGGGGGTAGGGAATTTTGAGTGTAGTTTCATTAGAAGTTAACCCATGATAGGCTCTAGGTTTGATTTTGTAATTATGATCTTTTGGTGGCACTCTGGAGGAATAACATGGGGCATCCATATTATTCCTTCAAGTATTTTGTTTTCATATTATTTTTCCTGAACCTAGGCAGAGAACAATAATCATGGAAATTCCAAAAATAAGGGATGTTAGGGAAAGAATTCACACAGAGTGGGGCTGAGTGGGTGTCTCCATCCTTCCTGGGGGTCGCTTTGCAACCCTTCAGTTTTCACAAGTGACCATGTCAAACAACATGCCTTGATGATTCCCAGCAATCTAGGCACATATTTAGATTAGAAAAAGGAGGACTCAGAGAGATTTACTAGATGACTTCAGATATTCAAAGGGTTGATTCATGGAGCCTTGTCACATTTGAGCTCCATAATAAATAGATATACATACATAAAATGCATTTGCATGTGCAACTATGTGCTTATGTATTTTTCTTATCTTAAGTTTAGTAGAATTAATTGATTTTCATTCTGCAAGTACCAGACTCAATTGCAATTATCAAAAGAAAATAAAAATTATTTAGCAATGGATATAGATCAAAAGATAGCATCACCCAGGTGCCTCTTGGCTAGACAAGTTTCCTTCGGTGAAATCTTCAAAATGACATTCTCGTGTGGCTAAAATCAGCCAAAATGCCAATAAAAGAAACAAAGTCTCTAAACCAAAAAGAAATAGGTCTACTGAGAGAAAGCTGGTCTCCCAATAAAGCCAGGCTCTAGTTAATACCAACAACAAGATGAAAGACCTTGAGCATTATGAATGGCCTCTTTATATACCTAAAAGTTTTACCATTACTTATATACTCAAGTATTTAAAATAACCGAAAAGGGGAAGTGAACAGTTTTACCAGTATGAAAGTTTTATTCACATGAACAATTTTATAGCACTGGTGAGATAAGCTTACCACACCAGTAAGCTAGAAAGAACAGGACTCTAAGCTAAGAATTGATGTACAGTGGATTCTACTATAATCACGAGAGGTTAGGAAATATCAGAGTAGACGAGAAGAATGCACAATTTAGCTAGCTAACATAGGGAGGTCAATACAAAATAATTAGTGTTGCAGAACTGCAAAATATATAGATTATTTCTAAAGCTTCCTGAGGTGGGAGAAGCTTTAAGGGAGGAAGATAGAGGAAGGATAGCAGTTTTGGATACCGCGAGGGGGGTGGTGGAGTCAAATTAGAGATATGAGGTGGCAGGAATGAGTCAGAAATGCAGGCCTTATTAATTATCAATGAGCCACAGCAAACTCCGATCAGTGGACTACTCAGAAGGCTTGTACCCGTCCAAAGATCCAAACTTAATACCACACAAGTCAGAGAGATGATAGAGAAAAGAAAGTGCCTGGCCGAAGGCCAGGTCCCAGGTGAGAGAGATAGAGAAGGAACGGAATTAAAGATAGCCAGAGGCCAAGCTCCAGCAAGGACAGACATCAGTGAGAGCTGAGATCCAAGTGAGGAAGAGAGAGAAGAGAGAGGGTGGAGATTGCTGTGGCTGCAGCAATGTCTTTGATATGCAAATATACATGATACATAGGGATAATCATCATTGGTTAATGACAATGTATATGTGTGGTTTCTCTTAGCCAGGTGAACACAAATATACCTGTTTTCCCACCTAACCTGTGGGAAGTTGAGGTCAAGTGTCAGAGGCTTTCCTAGCCAAACACAAGAGCATGCTCTCTTCTAAGACAATCTATACATACTAACTGTCTCCCTTACCCATAGCTAGGGATGGAATGCTACAATTTCAGAATTATAGAATATAATTTCAAAATCATAATGGGTAAGGGGTTTTACAATCACACTTGACTTATCCTTTTGTAAAAAAGAAACCACTCAAAGTGTCATTTTGTTTGTAACACTTGCTTTGAAATATTATACTCAGGGTCATCTAATTGATGTATCAGAAATTAGAAACAAGACATAAAACCATTCTACCTCTAAAAATTATCCTTAGGAAATTTTTGATAATAATAATTCATATTTATGTAACACTTTATAGCTCATAAAAAATCTAAGTTTTTTGGTTCCTAAAATTTATTCAAAATCGTTAGATTTTAGTACAGCTTAAGAACATGGGAGCTATTATATAAGCTGTTTTCTGCATTTAGTTTTAAAGTTGGGTAAAATATTCTGTATATATAAGTGCACTTCCAATGTAAACAAGGGCAAGATTATTACTGTTACTGTGGGTTAGAAGTAAAAAAAGCGAATTATCCTGAACTGTTTTTGAAAGCCATGGGTTTATTATGCAAAATATTTATTTTTTAAATTATGTGACACTGTTATAGAGCATAGCTTCAGTGGATAGAGTTCTAGTCTTGGTGTCAGAAGAAACTGAGTTTGAGGTTGGTCTCAGGCACTTACTAGCTGTGTGACCCTGGGAAAGTCACTTTACTCTGCCTACATTTCCTCATCTGTAAAATGAACTGGAGAAGGAAATAGCAATCTACTCCAGTATCTTTGCAAGGCAATCCCAAATGGGATCACAAAAAAAATTGAACATGACTGAAATACTACTGAACCACAAAAACTAAAAGGAAAATTTTAATAACTTTTTTAGAGAACTGCTAAATTAAGGGAACAGATATTTTTGTAACAACTGATTAGATTTAGCTATATTTTGACAAATATGTGTGATTACATAGAAAATGAATTCCCTTTTTTATTTCTCAGTCTTCTTGAATAAAAATGAGAGAAAGAATTGTTAGATTACTTTTAGTGACTTGTTCTACCACAAAAGTTGTACCTATATTTCTATAATTATAATAGCATAAATAACTATTCATAATAATCTCTCAATAATTCATAAGTCTCATAATGGCAGAACCAGATTAATTAAGGAAAAGTAGAATTGCCTATGACTTTGTGTTGCAGTTTTTCCAGGGCCATTTAAAGTGACCATTTCTTGATTATTTTCATAATTTGTTCTTGAAACTTGAACTGTGGACCTAATCACTTTATATTCCCACATATACTCTAACTGATTATACTTTGGCCTAATGACACCAAGACAAATTTATGAATAAAAAAAAATAAGCACTTAATTAATATTCTAAATTCAATATTCTCCAAGTCTTCATTTTCTTTTAATGTTAGTATTCATTTGTTATAACTGTGACTATGAGTATAAAAATATCATTCAGAAAACTTTAGGTGACAGAAGAAAAACATTTAAAATTTAATTACCAATTGTAATTGTAAATATTAATTGTAATCCACTAAATTACATACTAGAGGAGAATAGCTCACTTCATTATAACCTTTACAAATCAAACCCAGAGTCAAGCATTTGAACATTCATTATGATTAATTAATAAAAATTCATCATGAGATATTGTGGCATTTACAATTTGGTCTCTGCTTGAAACCATGCTAGATAATCTGTTCATATTAAATTACTTTCTAAGAGATTACTTTTAAATTTCTGTTCTTCTATATTCTTTAATTTAATTAAGGTTCAAGTATAATGCAAACTATTTACTATCAAATTTACTCAACAAAAGACAGACAAGGTATAATAAAGTTAATCTCTGTATACAGACAACAGAAAAGGACTAGATTATTTTTAATATATCTGAGATGAATTAGTCTAACATAAAAATATAATTAGTTGATTCTTAGAAATTTCCATGGTAAGTTGAACTATTTTAGACTGTCCTTTGTTGTTTATATATGACTGATGAAATGATATATTCTGTAACATTTCTACTTGCAAGTTAAATTTAAAAATAATATCTATTAATCTATAACATTTTTTTATTCTTTTGTATTTTTCATTATTCTATGTAATCTTATGATATTCTATTGTGTCACATAAGAAACAAGAAGCATGCTTTGATATCCTAGTTATAAAATGGTTTCTTTGTATAATAAGTACTGTTTCTAGTGAAATACAAGTGTATTAATATAACAGTTTCAGAGGAATAACAAAATTATTTACCCATTTACCTATTTATAGTTATATAGCAGACTGATTCACTGAAAAAGATTTCAGTAAAATGTAAGGTTTAAAATTTATCTCATTCAACCATTATTTTTAAGTTCATTTAATTAATTTATTTAGATTATTTTTCCATGGTTACATGATTCATGTTCTTTCCCTCCCCACCTCCCACCCCCTTCCCATAGCAAATGAGGAAATACAGTGGGTTTCACTTGTGTTATTGATCCAGACCTATTTCCATATTATTAATATTTGCACTAGGGTGATCATTTAGAGTCTATGACCCCAATCATATCACCATTGAACCATGTGATTAAGCAGTTGTTTTTCTTCTGTGTTTCTACTCCCACAATTCTTTCTCTGAATGTGGATAGTGTTCTTTCTCATTAGTCCCTCAGAATTGTCCTGAATCATTGCATTGCTGTTAGTAGAGAAGTCCATTACATTCTATTGTGCAACAGTGTATCGGTCTCTGTGCATAATATTCTCCTGGTTCTGCTCTTTTCACTCTGTATCAGTTCCTGAAGGTCATTCCAGTTCACATGGAATTCCTCCAGTTTATTATTCTTTTGAGCACAATAGTATTCCATCAACAACAGATACAACAATTTGTTCAGCCAAATAGAAGGACATACCTACATTTTCCAATTTTTTTGCCACCATAAAAAGCATAGCTATGAATATTTTTGTACACTATTTTTCCTTATTATCTCTTTGGGGTATAAACCCAGTAGTACTATGACTGGATCAAAGGACAGGAAGTCTTTTAAAGTCATTTGGGCACAGTTCCAAATTGCCTCCCAGGATGGTTGAATCAATTCTGAACTCCACCCCCAATGCATTAATGTCCCAATTTTGCAACATCCCCTCCAACATTAATTATTTTCCTTTGCTGTCAGGTTAGCCCATCTGCTAGGTGTGAGGTGGTACCCCAGAGTTGATTGATTTGCATTTTTCTAATTATAAGAGATTTAGAACACTTTTTCATGTGCTTCTTGATAGTTTTGATTTCTTTATCTGAAAATTGCCCATTCATGTCCCTTGCCCATTTATCAATTGGGGATTGACTTGATTTTTTGTACAATTGATTTAGCTCCTTATGAATTTGAGTAATTAAAACGTTTCCAGAAGTTTTTGTTATAATTTTTTCCCTCAATTTGTTGCTTCCCTTCTAATATAGGTTGCATTGGTTACATTCAACCATTATAAAAGCAGGAGAAGGACCCTACTTTATTAGAGTTATAAATCATAGTTTATACAAGAAGAATTTTGTCTAGAGAATAATGCTATTTTCATGACCACAGTTTAGCTCTAGATTGAATTTGGCTCATCTCTAAGACAGAAAAATTCAAATGAATGGTTCTTAGAGAACACTATTAAACTCTGTGGTTCAGATTGTAAACCTTAAAATTTCTTAGACTTATGAATGTTGGAAATTTCACCATTGGAAAATTTCATACTTGGAAAAAATTTCCTACTGATAGTAAGAACTCTATTGGAATGTGAACCCCCTTGGCATGGGAGGATCCTTCTCCTCCCTACTTAAGACTTCTTAAGGACAGAAACCTTTTGCTAAACAATGGAAAGGGCTTTGACCTATGCTTAAGCATAGAACAGGAAGTTCTTTGAGTCATGATTGATTTTAGAATTGATACAATAGACATACTTGGAATGACAGAACCAGGTCTTGGAAAATACAATCTCCACCCTACTTAGAGTTACAGGATTTGGGAAGGACTGCAGCAAGATCAAGATTTAATTATTTGAGAATATGACCTTCAACAGACATGTGCAAAGCCACAGACCTCTGGGTGGTCCTGGGTTAAACTAGAGCCACCATTGGAACAGGGGAGACATTGACAGTGATTGGTAGATGTGAGAACTGAGGGGAGGGAACTTAGATGGTTTCCTTAAAGATAGCAGGGTCTGAGGACAGAGAGAGGAGAGTTTTTGCTCTGAGAGGTTTTGCTCTGAGCGAGGTGGCTCTGAAGGAGGACTGAGGAGGTTGCTCTGTTGGGGGACCAGGAAAGAAGGCTGGCTCTGAAGGAGGAGAATTCTCTGGAAACATTTCTTGAAAGGAGGCTCTCTTGAAGGTGGAGCCTGAGGTTGGCATGAGAAGCCTTACCTAGAGAGATCTTGGGTGAGTGATAAAACCAACTGACTGATTTATTCATTCTTATTCCTTTCTTACTTTCTTTCTTTTTTCTATTGATTAATCAGTATATTATAAATTAAATTTCTCTATAAAACCCAGTTGGCTTGGGCATATTCGCAAGTTGGGAATATATTCCCTGGCGACCATCTTATATTTATATAAATCCAAGACACAGTAGAAAACATATTTCAGTGGTCATAATTGATATATATATATTTCCCATGCTTCCAGACATTTTAATTATCACAAGATAGAAATTCTGTATTCTCCTCTTGCCTATCAGTTAACTGGCTCTGTAGTCAGTGGAATATACCTTTCCTTGGCTTAAATGAGTCACTTAACCTTTCTGATACCTTACCTATAAAATAGGACTAATAATACTGAACAAGTTCATTATGACTAGGTGGCATAATGACTCAGACATTTTAAAATACAAAAAAAATGCAAATGATTCCTGACTTACAAATAGATTGTGTATTCTAAATGTCAAGACATAAGTCACTTGTTTGATAGAGGCTGGCACTAGAGGAAAAGTGCCAGACTGAAGAGTATATGAAATTGATCACCTCAATGGGGCAGGGGCCTCAGGAGTGAATATCCTGAGAGAGAAGACTCTGGTGAAGAGATCAGTGAGGGTCTCTCCGTCTTGAGTCATCAAAGAGAGAAGGTGGATATAAAGACTTTCTCCTGAGGGTTACTCATTTTTCCTGCTGTTGACTGGAAATCTTTCCCCCCAACATTTCCCAATTGAAAGGACTTTCTGAAGAGAAACCTGAGCAGACTTTACCTCAGCTCCTGTTGCCCAGGGGTGAGTCCACCTGAGGGCAGAAAAGGGTTTAGATAGAGACAGGGACCTCCTTTTCCCACTTTCCTTTTCCCATTCTTCCCTGCCCATTATTCCTTTTGTATTACCTGATTGAGTTAACATTAAAAGTTATCTGTTCCCCAAGCTGAGTGTGAGTGAACAGAATCAAGGGGAGGCCTGGACTTTTTGGTATGGAGAGGGAGGGAAGAGAGGAGAAGCCCCCTTCCACAAAGTGGGGTTCAGGGGAGATAGAAGATGTAACAAGTTGGGTCAGAGAGAGGAGAAGGGGTTTGAAGATTTTCTCTCTCTGCCTTACCTCCTTAGCTAAAGCTGCCCTCCCCAATTCTCTCTTGCCCCTCTTGTCCCCCCTCCACTACTCGAGACCAAAGGGTCTCCCCTTGATTCCTGTAGAATTTGGAGATTTCTCTGCCTCTGACATGGTAGGTGGGGGATGGGGCTGTCAGCCTGTGCTTTTTCTTCTGCAGTTTTGCCCCATTATAATATGTCAATCCCCTTTTCACAGCCTACTTTTTATGCTGTGTCCAGTAGAAGAGTCCCTTTGCTTATCTTGCTTTTACTTCTGTCCTTTTGAGATGCTTTTCAATGATCAGTTTGGAAGGAAATTCAGAGTAGCTTTAGGATTTTCCTGCTACCACACCTACATCTTGACTCCATCTCCCTAATAAGTTTTCTTTAAAGAAATTTACTCTTTTAAAAACCATGATCTACTTTACTTAGTTATTCATGATTCTAAGTCTTCTGAGGGACTGGAAATAAGTGAAATAAGAGACGAACCTTATAATAGAATGAATTTCCAATAACTTATCAACTTTTATTGATATACCTCTCTAAATCTCTAAGAGCACAATTATTGCACATAGTATATGCTATATAAAGGTTAACTATTATAATTATCTGTCCTTCTCTTTCTCTGATAAGTCAGCAGTTAATTTATGATGAAGCAACTCCCAAAGGATCATCCTTTGTCCAGTATCACTACTCTCTATCCATACTGCACATGGCATCCAAAATATTTTTTCTAATCCATAGGTCTGTCTATATCTTTTCATTAAAAAATCACTTGGTCCTTTTTAACTGACAGATGAAATAAAAACTCCTCAATATGGCTTCTGTAGGTGGAATCCAAATCCAACCTTAATTTTCAGACATTTCTTATTACCTTAGGCATTACATTCTAGTTAAAAAAGACAAGTAACTGATCTTTGCCCTTGGTTCCCCATGATCTTTCAATATGCCCTCCTACTTTGTCCATTCTCCATTACCTTTTAATTTTTATTCTATCCGCCATTCAAAATATCCCTTCCTTATATCCACAACTGTGCCCTCTTCTTTCTTGATAAGAGTCTATGATTCTAATAATCCCTCCCCTTTCAGACCTAAGAGTCCCTCCCTATTCCCTCACCTTGCCCCTCTATCTCTTGATATATAATCCCCTCCCCAGTACCCCCCCTTATCCCATCCCTCTTCCCTTCTGTTTTTCTGTATATTAAAAATATATACATTTTACCCTTCTATTTGTGTACATCATTATCTCTTTATCCTAGATCTGATATCTTATAGGGACTTTAAGGGAAGGGGAAGGGGGGAAGATTGTAGGAAAGGTAAAACACACAACTATATAAATATGTTTATTAATAAAGGAAGGGAATGATGGGGAAGGAAAGGGGAAGATTGACCCTCTGACTATCACCCATTCAGATAAGTTCCTATAATAAGCTTAACCTGTCTAAACTAAATTAAACTAAAGTTAACTAAGGATAAGTCCAAAGAGGCAGCCCAGATTCTCACAGAGTCCTTGATGGGTCAGACTGTAGACATCCAATTTTAAAGTCCAGAGAAGTTCCAGGAAAGGGAGAAATTCTCTTCCAAAATCACTCTCTCCACCAGAATGAATGGGGAACTTCCTCTCCCTTTTCTTAATGTTGATCTAAGGCAGGCAGTTTGAAAGATGCTTTATGCAAGGAGAATCTCAAAGTCACAGATTCAGTGTGGAGATCCAGCTTCAGGCAGACAGTTGAAAGATTCTCCAACCCCCTTAGAATCTTGACCCAGCCAGCTCTTGTAGTATCCTTGGTTTGAGGGCTGCCAATCAGTCCTTACAATCCACTTTGCACCCTCCCTAGCTAAAGTCCTCCCTTTGCACAAAGCCAAAATCATGTTGAAAACACTATTATTTTCGCATTTGTTCGCTAACTTGCTTATATATTACTTAAACTAAACTATCTACCCCAAATAACAAACAACCTATACTCAACTATCTTAACCTATCTAATACTATCCTATTCTATGGATTTAATCAAGGAAAGGAAAAAGGGAATTAAATAATGAACAATTACAAATTTTAAAATACAGCTCAAACATATGCAAAAGCATAACAAGTAAATACCATTAAGAGCAAAAAATAAACACAACTTTCATACAAAACATTAAAATCATAAATACTACTCTTATCAACTAATTTATAAACTTATACTACTATTGTAATGCATAAACATCAAACTGAGAGAAAAATTTTTGAAAATTACAATAAATACATCTCATTAGTTTTACCAAAAAATTGTTATAGTTTTTAGATCTTTTTTTAAAATTCATGAAAATTGGCTCAGTGAATTGGTATACCCCTGGGGAAGGTGAGTCCAAGTCCCCTGGGTTTTTTACCAGGTAAAAGCAAAGATTTTTGGAAAATCCTCATGAATTGGAATAGAGAAAAAAGCTTAGTACATATCTTCCACTGTTAAATATCTTACCTGGGTTAGAATGGAAGAAATTATAGGAGCTGGGCTTGGTACAATAGGGTATGTCTTCATCATGTAATCATTTACAACTCTTAAATCCTGAATGAGTCTATGTACCACTTTGTCAATTTTGATCTAATTTTGGCTTTATGATTGGAAGAATAGGTGCATTATATTCTGAGAAGCAAGGAATTATGATCCCTTGTTGGATTAGGGATTGAATGATTGGTCTTATACTCTCAATTGCTTTTTTAGTTAAGGGATATTGAGGTACACAAGGAACTGGCCCTTCCTTAGTCCTCATCCTTAGAGGAGTAGTTGATTTCAATAGAACTACATCTGTGGAAGACTTTGACCATAAACCTTCAGGGATATTCTTAGGTACAGGATAGATAGAATCTGAGTCATCCTCTATACTGACTGAATCTAAGAACAGCAATAGAAAACTTTCAGAGATTCTTCTGGTAGATGTAGTGAGATATCACCAGCATCATTACACTGCATTGTTGCTCTTAATTCACATAATAAAACTCTACCTAAAAGATTCATGGGACAGTATGTCACATAAAAAAATGCATGCTCCACAGATAAAGACCTAAAGTAGTCATTTTTGATTATAATTTTGCTGCTCTCTCTGGTTATCCATTCTATTATAGCCTTAAATCTACAACAACTCTATTCTTATATACAATAAACATACAGATACATAATAAAGGGACATGGGATAAAACAGTTTGTATAGATAAGGATATACAAGGCTTCATCCATTGATAATCTAATAATATATAACAATCATTAAGAAAAAAAGTGAAAATAATGAAAGGTATATGTACAACACAATCCCAAAAGACATATAATAAATTACTTAATGTATCCCCAGACATATTTACATTTACCTTTGTAAACCTTAAAATTTCACAGACTTATGAATGTTAAAAATTTTACTCCACATTGAGGAATCCTCCAATTCCCTACTTGAAATAATTCCCTACCAGATAGTGAGAACTCTACTTGAATGTGAAAACTCCTTGCTATGGGAGTATCCCTACTCCACCCATACTTAATACTGCTTTATGGCAGAAAACTCCTTGCTAAACAATGAAAGTACTTGAAAACCATACTTATAAAGGAAAGGAGTTTTTTGAGCCATGCCTGTTTTTGGAATTGATATAATGGGATGCTAGGTGCCTATAAAAGTGGGGCAATTTGTAAACTACTTAGACCTAAAAGGTGAAAACTTACTCAGAGGTATTCTTTAATGAAATTAGTCGACACAGCAGCATTTTTTTTCTCTCTTACTAAAGAGATTAATCTACTCAGCTGTGAATTCAAAATGGGCTGTCTTTTGGAAAACATCTACAGTGATTGGTAGATGGAAGAACTTAGGGGAGGTGACATAGGAGATTTTGCCCTTAAAAATAAGAGCTCAGAGAAGAGCTGGAGGTCATTCTGAAATATTCAGATTAAGGAGGACTCATTCTGAATCATTCAGATTGAGGAAGGACTGATTCTGAAACATTCAGATGGAGGAGGGAGCTGGTGAAAGCAGCTGAGACAATGCTGGCCTGGTGTCACTAGAATCCTTGCTTAGGCAGACCTTGTGGTGAGTGTTAAAAGACTGATTGACTGATCTCTCTCTCTTAAGACTCAGGTCTAGGCCATTTGGGTTAAGGCCCTTCATACTTATTTCCTTTTTCTCTCTTTCTCTCTTTTCTTTAATTTCACATTTGTATTAATTAAAATCTCTATAAAACCCAGTTGACTTGGGTATTTGAATAATTGGGAATATTTCCCTGGCAACCACCTTATATTTTATTTAAAAACCAAGACACTGTAGTGAAACATATTTTCTGCTGTCAAATTTACTCACTATCTCTTATATCTATCACAATTTATATCTTCCACTATTTTAATCACTACAGTTTAAGACCTCAACCATTTTAAATCTCACAACATTAGAATGGTATATACAACAGAATTAGTACTATTATAATTCACTGTGATCACTTTTTACCCACACACAGTTAAAGAACAAGAGAAAAAAAGTAAAATAAAAAATCCAACAAAAAAAAAATCCAAGATGACCTCCTAGTCCATATGCCAGGGGTTTAAAGTTTAAATGTCTCTCCCAGTTCAGTTAGATTCCCAGCATACCTGCTAAGAGTGGAAATGGAACCTTCCCAGCCTCTAACTGTTTTTCCTCTATTAACTGATTTTCCTAAATAAAAACCTAATTTTCTAAGTTTTATCTATCTGGCTCTGCCAAAACTATTATAGGGAACTTAAGGGAAGGGGAGGGGGGAAAGGCTGTAGGAAAGAGAAAACATACAACTATATAAATATGTTTATTAATAAAGGAAGGGAATGATGGGAAAGGAAAGGGGAAGACTGACCCTCTGACTATCACTCACCCAGATACTTAACCCAATAAGTTCCTATACTAAGCTTACCCTATCAAAACTGAAAAAATCAAGCCATTCTCCAATTGATAAATGGGCAAGGGACATGAATAGGCAATTTTCAGATAAAGAAATCAAAACTATTATTAAAGCACATGAAAAAGTTTTCTAAATCTCTTATAATCAGAGAAATGCAAATCAAAACAACTCTAAGGTATCACTTCATACCTAGCAGATTGGCTAACATGACAGTAATAGAAAGTAATGAAAGCTATAGTGGATGTGGTAAAGTTGAGGCATTAATGTACTATTGGAGTTGTGAATTGATCCAACCATTCTGTGTAGCAATTTGGAACTATGCCCAAAGGGAACTAAAAGACTGTCTGCCATTTGAGCCAGCCATAGCACTGCTGGGTTTATACCCCAAAGCGATAATAAGGAAAAAGACATGTACAAAAATATTCATAGCCATGCTCTTTGTGGTGGCCAAAAATTGGAAAATGAGGGGATGCCCTTCAATTGAGGAATGACTGAACAAACTGTGGTATAAGTTGGTGATGGAATACTATTGTGCTCAAAGGAATAATAAAGTGGAGGAATTCCATGTGAACTGGAACAACCTCCAGGAATTGATGCAGAGTGAGAGGAGCAGAACCAGAACATTATACACAGAAACTGATACATTGTGGCACAATCGAATGTCATGAACTTCTCCATTAGTGGCAATGCAGTGATCCTGAACAACTTGGAAGGATCTACGAGAAAGAACACTATCTATATTCAGAAGAAAATCTGTGAGAGTAGAAACACCGAAGAAAAACAACTGCTTGATCACATGGGTTGAGGGGATATGATTGGGAATGTAGACTCTAAATGGTTACCCTACTGCAAACATCAACAACATGGAAATAGGTTCTGATCAAGGACACCTCTAAAACCCAGTGGAAATTTGTGTTGGATATGAGAAGGGGTGGGGAGAGGGGATAGAGGGAAAGAATATGATTCATTTAACCAAGGATTAATATTCTAAATTGACTAAATAAAATTTTCAAAAATAAATAAAATTAAATAAAAAAAACAAGCAAACAAACAAACAAAAACTAAACTAAACTAAAGTTAACTAAGAATAAGTCCAAACAGGGAGCCTAGATTCTTACAGAGTCCTTGATGGATCAGACTATAGACATACAATTTTAAAGCCCTGAGAAGATCCAGGAAAGGGAGAAATTATCTTCCAAAATCACTCTCTCCACCAGAATGAATGGGGAACTTTCTCTCAATCTTTTCTTAATGTTAATCTAAGGCAGTCAGTTTGAAAAATGTTTTGTCTAGGGAGCATCTCAGAGTCACAGCTTCAGTGAGGAGATCAGACAGTTGAAAGCTGCTCCTTGACTCAGTCAGCTCTAATAGAATCCTTGGCTTCAGGGCTATCAATCAATTCTTGCTATCCACTTTGCACTTTTCCTTGCTACAGATGAGAATAGAGTTCTAGTACCATTTCTCTTTTTACTCCTCCTCTTTTTTGAGAAGTTCTTCCCTTCATTCTTCTTACATGTGAGAAAGACATTCCACCCTACCTGCTTCTGGTTTATTCTATCATTTTGGCTTATTTCACTATATTTACCTCAACCTCAATTCTTCTATCTCTTCACACCCTTTCAAAATATTCAGGAAATGATGTAATTCTTATGGGTCATAAATAACATTTTCCCATACAGGAATCAAGCCTTTTGACCTTTTGGGTTTCTTATGATTATTCTTTCATGACCTTTGTGTGTTTCTTATAGATCAAATTTTCTGTTAAGTTCTGGGTTTTTCTCTAGGAAAAATTAAAACTCCTTTTGTTCATTAAAAATCAGCAACAACAACAACAAAAACTTATTTTTCGCTTTTTATAATTATGTTCACCTTTGCTGGGTATTCTAATCTTGATTATAAGCCCATTTCTTTTGCTCTACTGTGTTTCATATCCTGCATTCTTTTAATGTTGTGGATGCTAATTCTTGGGTTATTTTGACTGTAGATACATAGTATTTAAATTATTTTTCTTTTCCTTTTTGTTTGTAGTATTTTCTCCTTAACCTTGGAGCTATAGAACTTTGCAATGAGATTCTTGTACATTTTCACCTTTGGGTCTCTTTGAGGATTATTTTTATTTCTATTTTATTTTATGTTTCTATAATTTCTTGGCAAATGTTTCTTGATATTTTCTTGGATTATGGTGACTAAATCCTCTTTTTAAAATTTATTTTAATTTTCTGGGAATCCAACTATTCTTTTATTTTCTCTCCTTGTTCTGTTTTTGGGAAAGTTGTTTTTTAAAAATCTTTTAAAATATTATTTCATTCTTTTGATTTTGCTGTATTATATCTTATATTTCAAAATTATTAGCTTCCCCTTCTCTGATTCTAGGATTGTAAGTGGGAAATTTATGGTTGAGACTGAATATAAATTTAGTTGGTTACCAGGTATTTAATTTCTAAATCCCAATAAAAATACTCAAGTCAGTTTGGGAATTTTATGGTGGTTTAATTAATATAGAGGGAAGGGATTAAGAAGAAGAGAGAGGGAAAAGCGTATAAGATTTCTCTGGCCTAGTCTGAGCCAAGGGGAGTTCAGATACCTTCTAGCCATGAGGTCTCCTCAGAAATGAGGGGACTCCTAAGAGGATGGCATTCTAGGAAAGGTAAAGGGAAAAAAAAGAAACAGCCTAAACTCCCAGAGAGCTCAGGGAAAATGTCTCACCTGACCCACAATATTGAGCTTCTCCCAGTCTCTGCACTAAGGATGCTTACCCCTAAACCTGGAAGAGAGCTGCAGGCATGCCAAGATACTCAGCATGCTGCCACCAGCCATGTCTTTGCCGTGAAATAGAGCCAGAGCCACCTCTCCGCAAAAAGAGGTCCATGAGAGGAAGTGACATAAATACATATAGACCATTTTTTACATCACTTCCTGAGTCTAACATGTATGAATGGTAGCTTAAGCTTGACTTAGGACAGCCCAGGGTGTCTGTCAGTTTTTTCTTAGTTGTCACTTGCTAGCACATGTCTGTCATAGACCATCCTTCTCAACACTTAATCCTTAAGTAGGGGTGTATACATTTCTGATTGGTAGACTAAGCAGGGTGGATTATATCTAAAATTTACAGTTTCCAATAAAATATTTTCTTCTGTGAGTTTCTGCATGTTTTTTTTTCCATTTGGGTAATCTTTCTTTAATAATTTTCTTGATTTTATTTCATTGATCTTATATTTTTCTTATTTTTTCTAAACTTCTCTCATTTGGGTTTTTGAATTCCCTTTTAAGCTTTTCCAAAATCTCTTTTAGATCTTATCATCATTTATTCTATTTCTTTGCTGTTTTTGAAGTGTCTTTACTTCCCTCTTCTCCGAATTTCAGCTGAGGACTTATATTCTTACAATAGCTATCAAAAGGTGGAGTTTTTCTCCTTTGCCAATTAATTTCATTTAGTTACTTATTAAATATAAGTGGTAAGGCAAATTGATTTAATTATTGGCTTTTTTAGTGGACTCACAGGGTTCCTATTTTGCTGGGGTATATTACCTCAGGATTTAGGACATTTGTGTATGTTTGTTTTCATAAAGGTCCTACTTAGTTATTCAATTATTTTAGTCTTCTTCTATGTCTACTACTTTCATCTTTCTCTTTTTTACAGATAGTAGTTACATGTGATCTAAAAGATACTATTACAAAGATATAAGTGATATAAATAGAATAAAATGTATCATGTTTAAGAACTGAGAATTTATTTTTCATATATTATATTAATTCCTATGTATTTGGGAGAATTTGTATGATTCTATGTCTTGGACTTGTGTCAGAGAGACCACCAAGAATGTCGCTTTTGCATTTTCTTTTTCCTTAGAAAAGCCCCAAGGATGTCTCACATTTTTACTGAATTTGAGATGTAAAGGAAGGTGACAAGAGTTTGTTTCCTGCATATGTGTCTCCCAGGATATATGTATGGGGAAGGGTAGATAGATTGAGTGAGTACCTCTTAATTAGTTATTTACCAATTAAAGGTATGTTGGAATGTTTAAAGGAAGGACTGAATGAGTTCCTAAAAATCTATTTATTTAGTTGCTTCACCCCATTCTGGTAATTTCTGTTCCTGAGGGACAACGATGGAGACCTATATCACTTTATTGATTATAATGCTGACCTAAACAATGAACCTGATATAGTCAAAATTTATATTCTTACCTCAAATCAGTGTCCCAACTGTTAAATGTCATAGTTATGGCAACATGTGAAGAAATTATGAAATCTTTCTTTTATTTACCAGAAAAAAAGTTTTAGTCCAACAATGGGTTCATGTAGGACCTATTCTCACACAGTGTGATTTTTTTCTGTTGGATCAAAGATAGTGGGAAGTTCATCTCTGCTCCTGTTTACCAGATCATATAGGAGTAAGATTTATATATGTGTGTGTGTATGCCTTTTGGTTGTATATACTAAATATATCATTTTGTATATCTGTATATCTTTTATGAGGTGTCTAGGGGAAGTCTCTACCCCCATATCAGTTCTGTGTTAAAATCTCTGTGTGAAATTTAACTTCTCAAGTAAAACATGTCCTTAAAAAGGAGGGGGTGAGGCAGGGTGGGTGGGTTGCCCAGAAACTGGAAGTATCCAGTATGATCTGAACTCCCTGGTGGAGTGAGTAGGCATTTCAAAATTTCTGGGAAAGATTTAGCTTCTCAACAACAAAAATGTTCATTAGAAGCAGGAGAGGCCCTTTTAATTAATTAGGTTAGTCAAAATTTTGCTCCAAGTGTAGAATTTGTGATGTGATATGATATGTGTGTGTGTTAGAGAAGGAGAAAGACAGAAAGAGAGAGAGTGAGACAGACAGAGACAGACAGACAGACAGAGACAGAGACAGAGAGAAAGAGATCACTAAGGAAGGAATGATGCAGAGTGGGGGGGGATGAGGAGGAGAGGGAATGTCAAGTTTCAAGGAGAAAAAACTGCAGGGAGAGGTTTTGAGACTAACTAAAAGTGTTTCTCTTCTCCCTGCTTGAGTCTGGTTAAAATGAAAGACTTCCACTGGAATTAAAAAAAAAATAGTCTTGCTCTGTGTTCAGGCAAGCGATTGTTCTCCACTCAGGTGAACTTGCATTTGAAAAGCCTTTACTGTGGCTGGGGTCTAGAAAACTCCTCAAGCTTGTAAAATACTGCAGCTGGACTTTTTTGTTATCCCAGTTCTGTCAGCTTGGATCTGTAGCATACTGGGACATAAATCCACTCTTTTAAGAAATCCTTATCTTATAGTAAGTTTGAAGTGTATTTTCTTTTCTTTTCTTTTTTTTAAGGTGTGGTATTGTATTGTAACATCTGATATAAAAAATGTAGAAACTTTAGCTGAAAATTTATTTCAACATTGATGTTGTGGGAGAAATAATTTGTTGTGGAAAAGCAAATGCAGGTTCTCACTGAAAGAATTAGCAGTTCAGATTCCATTCATCGGAAGTTATAAATGTGTTTATTTGAGGGTAATACAGAGGGTGTGGTCAGTAGGGGTGGAAATAGCCAGGGTGATGAAATGGCCCTTGGGACAATGGAATAGCCACAGCAGCTGCAGAGATTCAGGTCTCTAGATTTATTGAGGGCATTGTCTCTTCCCAATCTTGGAAACTCTGGTATATCCTCAGAATGTTCCTCCCCTGGGTATTTTGGGGATTGTCCAGGATAAAATCCCAGAAAAGGGGCATTGATAAGGCAGGTGCTTTTTAAGAAGAAGATGATATTTAAGATTCTAGACATCCCAAAGTGAATGTTAGGGCATAAAAGTAGAGAGCAGACATGTGCAAGGTTTGGGAAATTCCTCTAATAAAATTTTCCTCTAATAATGTTTTTTCTAATAAAAATAATAATAAAAAAAAGATTTGAAAGAATATTTAGTGCACATGTATGACCTGCTTGACAGAAGCTATCAACCTTCAAGATATTTTGGGTACCTTCCTCTAAAAATTTAAAATCTTAGGCAAGATCTTATCAGTTGGGAGGAAGGCACAGGGAAATCACAGTGATATATATCATGACTGGAAAGCACAGGGTTGGTATATAATTTTCTATATTCTATTTTGCAATATTTCCTAACTGGTTAAAAGCACTGTATCTCATTATACATGGTCTCATCTCCATTACTTTTTATTCCCATTATTGGTATTTAATTTTGAATGGAATAAAAGTTTAATTTATTTAAATTTAATATTTTGTCAATATTTCACTTATATCATTGAAACATTATAATGTAATTAATTTTATTACAATTTCTTTGTCTATTTTTAATTTTTAATTTGTATAATATAGGAAAATTTTTGTTTTGTATTGTAATAGTTAAAGGAATTATAGAGGATTGAAGAGGTACAAGGGATAAGGAAGATTTTGTAACAAAGAATGGAGGATTTGAAGGGATAGAGGGAATATGGATGCTGTTTAAGTAAAAAGAGAGAGTTACCCCTCTCTTGCTGAGAGGCTGTCTTTGAAAAATGGGGTTCCTGAAAAATGGGTCTACTCTGATAGCCCAGGGGAGGTAAGCACAGACCCTTCTGAGGGACAAGTCTCCTCCTAACCGAGGTCACCCAGCAGGGGTCAGATAAGGACCTTTTAGGGTTGAATGGCTGTCCTTAGGTTCTCTTCCCTCTATGTTCCCATGAAATGATAGTCCTCTTATCTGACTGTGGGTAATTTACCTTGAGATGAATTTGATAACAAATTTGGATCGGGAAGATATCAGGGTAGAGGGAAAAATGGATTGCCCTATACATTTCCACAGATTGGGTTTGAATCTCTCCCAGCTTTTGAGCTGAGGCCAGGCCTCACAGGCTTTTGGAGGGTTTCTTTTATTCCAGTCTATGCTAATCTATGCTAGCTTTCTCAAGTTCAAGTTTTAGCAGTAGACAGCAAGAGGAAGAAAAGGTTCCAATCTTCAGAGGTGGTTGGGCCTGTCTCTCTGGGCTAATGCCCTAAAGACCTGCTTTAAAGTTCAAGCTCCTCACCTTAAATTCTTTTGTTTGAGGACATGATCACAGAAATTCAGGTAGAGTACACAGTTGGGAAAAATCCAGGAATAGAGGTACTTCTATCCAGATGCAGGGAGAGAGTGTTCCTTGCAGTTCAAGAGCCAGGAAAGAGAGACATTGAGAGCAACTGTCACTCTCCAAGTCACTATTCCCCCCTACCAAATGTTATCTCTGTCCATCAATCTTCACTCTAACATTCCAAATGTTGTTTGTTCCACCTCAGTGGTAGAAAATCCAGAGCTTGATTCAGTTTCCCTTTCCACAGTATGTTTGTTTCATGTTCTGTTATAGATGAATAATTTTTTTTCTCTCTCATATTTCTATATAGGGGCTAATATGTGGCTACTTCAGAGAGCATAGAAATGCATTAGAAAGTACTATTGGGGAAAAAAGTTTAAAATTATGATGTGAGAATTTTGAGTAAGTTAATAAAGGTAAAAGTTATGTTAGTAGTTATAAGAACTAGATTTGATTTAGTTAACATTTATTTTTAATTCCCCATTCTTTGATTAAATGTGATTGGTGATTGGACATTGTAAAATTAGTGCTAAAATTTTAGGTATGATTAGTTGAGTATTCTTTATGATATCAGTTGATAGGTTAGACTGAAATGTTCTTAATTATGTATTTATGGTAAGTAAAATTTCTGTTATTTTTGAATTGAGACCAAGAAATTAAGTCAGATTGCTTCAATTTTCAACCATTTTTAGCTAATATTACTGTGGGGGACTTGAGGTAAACCTCTGGGTTTGGGACAGGTACTCTTTGCAAGAATGAAAGATGCCAAAACTTAGCTTAAAAATAAAAAGATAAATTTATTATTTTGGTAGTAATGTTGAAGAGTCAGGAGCAGGTACAAGAGTGGACTTTGCCTCATAGCGGGGATGGATTATAGGTTTTTTATACCCTTTTGACAACAGGTGCTATGTGACTGGAGAAGGGCCTATGATGGTATAGGTTTAGCCAGAAATGGATTTTTTTTTTACTTGACTGGGACTAAAATGGTGTTTTGTGTCCCAGAGACACAGGATTTGGCTGGCCATAATTCAGGGGACAAGTAGAAGTAGTAGATTACAACCCAATTTTATCAGGGCATAACCAGAAGATATATATCTGTGTCCATCTCAAAGTTTAGGGCATAATTCAAGGGAAAATTTTTCTCAGGGGTCTTGTCTGATCTTGAGCCTCTCATGTCCAGTCACCTTTTCCTCAGCATTACAAGAATACAAAGAAGGCTCCCTGATCTGAAACACTTCTGGAATTTGGAGTGTCCAAAGAGAAACCTTGAGTCCCATGTCATTATGAGTGTGATAATTAATAGTATTGGGGATGTATTATAATGGACTGGGTTGAATCTGCCTTTTACTTTCAGAAAGTGAACCCCACTGCCTAAAAATCTGCAGTGAAAATTGTAGATGAAATAGATTTAGATATAACTTTTATTTAATTGGAATGGGACTTACATGCAATAAGGAATATTGCAGATCCTTGCTAATTTATGGGTTTCTGTTTGAAGAGCCAATTCCTGAAGGAAATTCTAATTAAGGAATTCTGGATCTTCTTTGGAATTGGAACCTGAAATCAGTCAAAATCCAAAATATCTTGGACCTCCACTTTGAAAAATCCTAACCTAGACCAAGGTATACAGTTTTGGGAGAGGGTAAAATATGCCAGTGTAGTGTTTTGATTTTTGATTTTTTTTTTTAGTTTTTAGTTTAGTGTATGTGAAACCAACTTCTCATAGGGAAATTTGTAATTTGAAAGAATGTGTCTCTTAATTTGCACTGTTATTGCCTCTTTTCCCTAGCAGGTTTCCAGGTTTAAGAGAGAGATTTAAATTTCTGTTTGATGGCTGTTGTGTTTGATGGCTATTGTCAGCAACTGTAGATGATAGAATACCTAGCTTAATTCCTTGTGTCTGCTCAGAAGTTTCCATCCCAGGAACTTCATTTGGGACATAACCTGCTAGTCTGAAATAACAATTCCTTAAATCCTTTTGGGGCAAAGGGATGTCTCACTGCTCTTTTGAAACCAATCACAGAGCATTTGGTATATGATTAACAGGACAAGTATTGGCCCAGATCTTTTAAAGAAAATAGAAATAAGATTATAGGGAGCTGTAATTTCAAATTGAGTAAGGATATTTTTCCCTTTCTTTTAGCAACACTAACTTTTTTTAAAAACCCACTTTCTTAAATTGAGACAAATGTGCATTAGTAATTATAAATCTAGATTTTATTTGTCAACCTTGAGAAACTCAAAACCTCTAAAGTAGTTACAAAGAACAAGTCTTTAGTCTGGAAAAGGGAGACAATGCTCTTATGACCACCACACAGAGTTATACAGAACACTACACAGAAATAAACTCTGGGACTCTGGGATTTTTCCACTATAGGAATTTCCTTCATGAGCATTTCCAAGGGACTAAAGAACTATGGATCTTATATTCCCTTTGGAGAATAAAGGAAAAGAAGGAGAACTGATTAACTTACATGGAGACAAGTTAAAAAGGATTCCCAAAAGGGGCTGGACTCCCTGGGAGAGGCCTGGATATGATCAGAGAAACTTCTAAGACAAAGGGGTACTTAAGATTTGGTATCTACTGTCAACTGGAGCTTCCATCAAGATTTAAAGGTATGGCCGCCCATGCCCACCTGCTTAGCAGACTCCAGATGTGTTGTGCCCATGGGAACCCCTTGTGTTCCAGTCAAGACTCAGCTTAGCAGATTAGCTGGGTAAGGGACAACTGGTGAACAAAGAACTCAGTCTCCGGTATTTGTGGTATTTGTGGAGGAACAAGGGCCTCTCTTTAATCAGGAGCTAAATGAGCAGTCCCAATGCTACAAATGCCCCAGTGATCCCTCTTGTGGGACTGCTGCTGTGGAATTTATGTCGATAAAGTATGGACCAGGTACCTGTGAGTATTTGGATGAATGGCAAAAGTCGCCTAACTGACCCTGAGCATTTTTCTTTTTGGCCAAAATGGAGATCTGTTCAAATGAATGTAACCTCCATATTTGGTCATATTTTTGGGTTGTCAGTCAACCATTCTATACAAAGAATTTATGACCAAACAAGACATAGACAATGTTACAAAAATTAAATATATATAATTTTGATTATATTAAATTTAAAAATTTTTGTTTGAATAAACCCAACCATTATTAAAAGGAAAACAACAAATTGAGGAAAGGTTTTTATGGCAAGTCTTTGACAAAAATCTTATCTCTAAAATATAGGGAGAACTCAGTGAAATTTATAAGGACAAAAAGCATTACCAAATTTAAAAATGGTCAAAGGATAAGAACAGTCATTTCTCAGAGAAAGAAATTAAAATTTCCTACAATTATCCACAAAGAAAAAAAAATATTCCAAATCATTAAATAAATACAAATTAAAACAACTCTGAAATACCACCTCACACCTTGGCTAACATTGATAAAAAAGAAACTTAAAATATTGGAGAGGGTGTGGAAAAATTGGATTATTAATATACTGCTGAGGAAACTGTGAACTGAAATGGCCATTCTATTTTTTTTTTGATACAACCATTCTAGGAAACAATATGGAACAATGTTCAATGGACCACCAAAATCTATCTAGTCTTTCACATAGAATAGCAATACTGCCTTTGTATCCCAAAGAGATCAGAAATAAAAGAAAAAGAGCTAGCTGTATCAAAATATTTTTAGTTCTTTTTATGGAAAAAGAACTGGAAAATGATAGGTCATCCATCACTTGGGGAATAGATGAACAAGTTGTGGTGTAAGGTTGTAATGAACTCCTATTGTGCCATCAGAAATAATGAATAGGATGAGTTCCAAAAATCTGGAAAGACTTTTATGAACTGATGCAAAGTGAAGTGAGGATAACCAGGAAAACAATGTATATAGTAACTGAAATATTATATGATGATAAATTGTGAAGGATTAAAAAATTATTAGCAAAGCACATCTCCAAGGAACTCATGATGAAAATGTTATACTTGGTCAAAAAAGGAACTATTGGAGTCTGATTGCAGATGAAAGCATGTCATCTTCTATTATATTTCCTTCATTAGATTTCTTTATATGTATATGTGTCTTCTATCATGACATGAGTAACATGTAAATATATATTATGTGAAAGTATGGGTACAACTGATATACTATTCACCACTTAGATGTGGTGAGGGTATGAATGAAGGAAAGAGGAATCCTAAAATGTAAAAAAAAATTGTAAAAAATTGTTGCTATTTATAACTGTAAAATTTAAACAAATATTGAAATAGTTTTAAAAAGGAAAATTGGGAGAATCTTATCAAAACCACCCTGTAAGTATGAACTAAAAAGAGAGTCTCTGATCAGGATAAAATTAATTATCTGAGAAACTATTTAGATAAACTGGCTCAAGAATTGTTCCCATAATTAGAATTCCTTCTAAAATTGGGTTCTTGAAAGCTTTAGCTTTTTGTCCATCTTTGGGTGTTATTTGTTTTGTAAATAATTAGTCCAGTCTCTGGAAACAGCCAATGTTTTGTTTTCCTTTGAAGCTTAAAACTTTCTCTAAAGAAAGATGTGGTAAATGAGACAAATAGTTTTGTAAGCTGTTAGGTGTTTGTTGCCTGTGTCTGAGTAGCTACAATAGTGTCTGTATTTGGTCTGTCTGTGTTATTCTTAATGAGAATTTTCAGAGAATTTTGTGCACAAAACTTAATTTTAGCAGAAAAGTCTCTATGTGTCTGGCAATGTGCTTTTGTTTTATTTTGCTTTCTTTTATGCCTTAAGGACAACTCACTGTCTCTCTCCTTCAATTCATGAATACTGAAGACATTTTGGGAGAAAATGTGGAGTGAGATAAATAAGAAGCAAAGGGATTTATGACATGGTAGATACTAATTAAAATTTTTGAATCTTTGAATACCTAAATTGCATTTTAAATGATTTCCATACAACCTGAGATATTATATAGTGACATGTTATTTAATATTCTCTGAAATTTGAATCAAGATAAATCATTTTAAGACAAGAAAGAAAAGAACCTCTGCCCAGAATTGACAGATTTGCTGTTTAAAAAAGCCAAAAAAGTAAAATTGTTCTGATTGGAACAACTTGCCAGGAATACAGTTCACATTTAAAGAAAAGCTTGTGCAAATTGAGGACCAAGTTAAAAATAAATATTTTTTATTATAACACTTAATTGGATTCTTGAGAGTTTTACAAGTTGAAGTGAAGTGGAAATCAATTTAGAAATTATTTTTGAATTTTCATGTTTTGAAATTAGAAATTTGCTACAAATTATATGACTCTTACCTATTTTTATAGTAGATTATGTATTTGAATTCTTAAGAATTGTCATCTTGCCTCCCAAAAAGAGAAGCTTATTTAAGATTACAACTAGAACTGTATATCATATTTGTTTAAGGCAAAAAACAAAAACAACTGCCTGTGTTTCTTTTGTGAATAATTTCCAGAATTTAATTGTTGTATTAAAGATTGTTGTACTTGTTAAAAGCATCTTAAAGGAGTTTAGATGTTTCATGTCTTGGTCAATAGCAGAACTGGCAAAAAATTCAACAGATTAATAATATTGCAACTTGAAAATAAAAGTTTTCAAGTTTTGATAAAATATTAGTTTTATTAAAACAATTTATATTAACATATAGAAGGAATTGGATAGATTAATGATTGGAGATCTAATTTGAATTAGTTTTGGAATAAGAATGGTTTGAAGGAATTTTTAGCTTTGCTTAAGTGGAAGATGTAGAACTTTATGTGATTATTTTATTGGGCACATAATCAATTACAAAATTACAGTTTGATTTGAAGGTAAAATATGAAGAAGTTAATAGTGGGCTAAGAGTACACTGAAAGCAACAGGTTCTTTGGGATATCTTAAACTTTGCTATTAGTAATTGTAAGACACACATTTGAACTAAATTTAAAAGTATTCTTCAGCAGGAGATTTTTGTATTTGTTAAAAGCATCTTAAAGGAATTTAGATCTTTCATGTCTCGATGAATAGCAGAACTACAATAAAGATAAGCCTCATACATGATGGCCATTTCTGACTCTTCAGCATTAGATTAATTGGGAAATAAATAGCTACTGTTAAAAAGGGTAGAAAAATATTGGTTTTAATATGAGCTTTTGATATGGTGTTTGCAAATTGCTTAACACAAAACAGGGCATATGATAATCATTGCATGTTTGCTTTGTTATTGCTATTTTGTTGATTGGATGCAAAAATCACACTGGATAACTTCGTTTTCAGAAGTGAAGTTTTAATATGAAGTTTTCAATGTGAATTGTGAAAAATTCACATATCAGGAATTTTCTTAATCATCTAATCTTACAAGAAATTATCTTAATTTACTAATTTTTACTAGGGATGAAATGTCTGACATGGATATGTTTTATCACTATAATAGATCTAATGTTTAAATGGTAATTGCATTCTTTCTCCTCTTTGACTGCCCCAGCATCAGGGGGATGGACTGGAGAGAGAAATAAATAGAAATTAAAATGCTCAGGAATGTGAAGATAATTTGATATATGGTGTCTAAAAGGAAGTAGAAGAAGGTATGAGATGTATTGGATCAGAATATAAAAGAAACTAGACATGAAGTTTTAGTAAAGGGTTTTCATGAAAATCCAATGGATGGATATGTATATAGAAAGTTTAAACTAGTAGAAATGAAAGGAAAGAGGGTAGCAAGAAAGACATAATATGTTTACAGGTTTGAAGAAAGAAATGTTCTAATGCTTTTTATTTTTGATAAATGCTATTAAGTTTTGAATTAATTTTAATTTGGTTTTGTAGCATACCAGGTATATTAGCATCTTGAAAGAATTATTGGTATATTAATATTGTATCATATGTGTTCATATACCAGCCTCATGGTCACGTTACTTCTTGATTATTATATTTCCAAATCTTCAGTCCAAAGGATAAAATAATTCCTGAGCATGACATGAGTTACCACAGGGTCCTAGCTCCCACCTCATAGACCACATTCCATACCAAGTCTCATGTATGACTAACCTCCTCCTCTATGATTACCTGGTTGTCAATCGAGCCAATGTTAAATCATATGTCATATCACATGTTCATTAGTTACGTCCCACTCCACATTCCTGGATTATTCAATAAAAGTTCAGGAACATGTGAAGCTCAGAGAATACCATCAAAGGAGCTCACTGGATCCCATATATTTTAACTCTTTGTCTCTGACTCTTTGTTCCTTTGTTATTTGATGATATTTTCTCAGGTGTATACCTGAGAAAAAGAATGGAGATGGAGGGAAAATGGATAAAGGAGTTAGAGAGAGAGAGAGAGAGAGAGAGAGAGAGAGAGAGAGAGAGAGAGAGAGAGAGAGAGAGAGAGCATAACAAAGGAATAAAGATAATAGTGAAAGAAGAAAGTATAAAAGCTGGCTTCAAGCTCAACATTAAAGCAACAACTACTAATCATTGCAATTAGTCCCATCTCTTCCTGGTCAACTAGATAAAGAATAAATAGAAGCAATGCTATATTTTATAATCATGGGCTCGAAGATCTCTGCAGACATTGACTACAGTCATGAAATTAAAAGATGTTTTTTCCTTGGAAGGAAAGCCATGCAAATATGAATATACTAAAAATAGAGATAACACCTTGCTGACAAAGCCCATATACTCAAAGTTATAGTTTTCCCAGTAGTAAAAGCTGAGATATAGGAAAAGCTGAGTGCTTCAGAATTGATGCTTTTGAATTATGATGCTTGAAAGGACTTTTGAGAGTCCCTTTGACATTAAGGAAACCAATACATAAAGAAATTAATTTAGACTATTCATTAAAGGGAACAAAATACTTGCTTGAAGCTTAAATTATTTGGCCACATAATGAGAAGATAGATCTCACTGGAAAAGAATCTGGTATTGGGAATGACTAAAGATATAAAGCAGAAGAGAATGGCAGGGAATGATATGAATAGATAGTGTCATGGAAGCAACAAACTTGAACTTGGGTAGACTTTCAGAATTAGAGGAGGATAGAAGGACCCAATGTGCTATATGGTCTATGATTTCAGTAAGAGTTGGACATTACTGAAAGAATTAAAAGCAAAACAGAAAAAAGTCATTTCTTCTTCCATTGTTTTCAATCAAATCAATCAATGGTTTGCTTATTTCATTCTTTTTTATATAACTTTTTTATATAATTAATACCTAGTCTTATTTAAAAAAAGAAACAGATTTTTCCTTCTGACTGTACATCATTAGGACCTATTGTAACAAGTGAAACACAACACTAACTGGTGGACATTTAAACAAGAGGTTGACTAAGGGTTTTCAATTTTTCCTGATTATTTCCCTGTTGGGGTATGGAGGTGACTTGAGGAACCAATGCCTGGTCATGAGCTTTAATATCTAGCAATCTAGCAACCCTACTCAGTATCTCCCTGGATTAGTGGCACCTTAATAGTATGTCTTTTCCAACCTCGACTAGAAAACAAGTAAACAAGGGCATTGTATTTAATGCTGGCTTCTGTATTCATGTGGTAAACAGAGAGGCCCAGTGGAGATTTTGGAAGGGTCTGAACTGTAAACACATTTCTTAGTCAGGTCCTAGGAACATTTTTTTACATTGAGCTAACCTAAAATATGGGGAGTGCAAGAAAAAATATTCTAGAAAATGGAATATTGTAAATTAATATTAATAAGTATTACTAAATAATAAATAATAATAAAATTATCAGCAATAATTAAATTTCTTCATGCTTATTTTTTATCTTTGTTTCCAAGCAGCCTTACTGAATGTAACTGTTATTGCAACATGGTCCAAAAGAAGATATATTTACTATTTTTGATTTCTTGAGTTGGATTGTGACTTATTTTTGGCCTGATCAATGACAATTTTTGCACAAGTTATTTCAGCTGAGGAAAAGTGACACACTTGGCTATTTTATTTTTTTCTCCAGAGATCTATTATAAATAACTTTTCTAAAATTATATGCATATCCAAAACTTCTTCCTTATTTATTTTATCAGTATAATTTGTATTATTCTGAAAAGAGAGAGTTGTGGACTTTTATTTCTTTTTATAGTTTATTTCTTGCTATAATTTATTTAACTTTTCATTTCAAGAATCTGAGTGTTCTCCCATTTGGGGGCATATATGTTTAGTATTGACATTACTTTATTGTCTTTGATATCTTTTAGGCATTTATTGTTTCCCTCCTCCTAATTAGGACAAATATTATTTTCACTCTGTCTAAGATCATGATTGCTACTCCTGCTTTGGAAATACTCAGCTAAAGCCTAATAGATACTGTTCAACCTTTAAAAAATTGCTGTCTTTTTCTATCATATTTTCCCAGTTAAATGTTGATGTAATTTTTAACAATTCTTTCTTGACATTTTGTAGTTCATGTTCTTTCTATTTCTCCCTCCCTTTCCTTTGCCTTATATGATATGTAGTATGATAAATGTTACACCTGAGTTTTAATGGAATAAATTTTTCCATGTTCATCATATTTTGAAAGAAAATATTTTATTGTTTCTTCACATCTCAAAGAGTCATTTGCTTCTACTTACTCAATTAAAATTTTTTAGGTAATTTTTTTTCATAGAGCTTTTATATCTATTTTTCCCTCTTGCTAGTTTTGCTTTCTTAAGAAGTTCTTTTCTTTAGCGAATTTTTGGGCCATTTTATAAAAATGTTAATTGTCAATACATTTATTTTCCCAATTTTTTTCTATGAATCTCATCTCTTTTTTAAACTTTTATGTGAATTCTCATTGGAGTTGGGTCTAATTCACAATTTTCTTTGAGGTTTTGCCTATAATTATTTTCACATCTTTTTCTGAATTTGTGTTTTGATCTTCCTTGTCAACCTAAATGATTTTTATGGCTATGTGCTTTTGTGTTGTTGTTTGCTTTTTTGTTTAGTTTATTTCTTGATTTTGGACTTCATGACAAACTTGAGCTCTGCTGACCTTGGTGCAGAGAGACATTATCTCAAGCTAAAGACTTTTTTCCTCAGTGTTATTTTCAGAGATAGTTCTGGATGTATGTTTTTGAAGCTTGTTTTAATTTTTATTTATTTAATTTTTAAATTTTTTATTGATTAATTAATTTAGAATATTTTTTCCATTGCTACATGATTCATCTTCTTTTCCTTCCCTCTTCCTTACCCCCTCTCAGGGCTTCTGAGCAATTCTCCCGGGTTTTACATGTTTCATTCTTCAAAACCTTTTCCCATATTAATAATTGCAATAGAGTGATCATTCAAAGTCAACATCCCCAATCATATACCCATTGAACCATGTGATCAAGAAGTGTTTTTTTTTTCTGTGTTTCTAAACCCACAGTTCTTTCTCTAAATGTGTATAGCATTCTTTCTTATAAGTTCTTCAGGATTGTCTTGGGTCATTGCATTGCTGCTAATAGAGAAGTTGATTATGTTTGATTGTACCACAGTTCATCAGTGCATCAGTCTCTGGTTCTTCTCCTTTTGCTCTGCATCTGTAGCAGTCCACACATGTCTAGGGGCAAGGGAAACAGTTAGTATGTACAGATTGTCTTAGAAGAGAGCATGCTCAGTCTTGCACTTGGCTAGGAAAGCCTCTGACCCTTGACCCCATCTTCCCCCAGGTTAGGCAGGAAAACAGGTTTCTTTGTGCTCACCTGGATAAGAGAAACCACACCAATACCCTGTTGATAACCAATGATAATCATCCCTATGTATTGTGTATATTTGCATATAAAAGAGATTAAATATAGCCGCAGCAAGCTCCACCTTTCCTCTTCTGCTCTTCCTCTCTTCCCTCTCTTCCTCACTTGGATCTCAGCTCTCACTGATGTCTGTCCCTGCTGGAGCTTGGCCTCTGGCCATGCTCCATCTTTAATCCTTCTCTATCTCTCTCACCTAGGACCTGGCCTTCGGCCAGGCACTTTCTTTTCTCTATCATCTCTCTGACCTGTGTGGTATTAAGTTTGGATCACTGGACGGTACAAGCCTTCTGAGTAGTCCACTGATCAGAGTATTGCTGCGGCTCATTGATAATTAATAAGGCCTGGATTTCTGACTCATTCCTGCCACCTCATATCTACAATTTGGCTCCACCATCCCCCTCGTGGTATCCAATACTTCTATCCTTCCTCTATCTTCCTACCTTAAAGCTTCTCTCCCCTCGGGAAGCTTTATCATCAATTCATGGAGGTCATTCCAGTTCATATGGAATTCCTCTAGTTTATTATTCCTTTGAGCACAATAGTATTCCATCACCAACATATACCCCAATTTGTTCAGCCATTCCCCAATTGATGGGCACCCTCTCAGTTTCCAGGTTGTTTTTTTTTTTTTTGCCACTACAAAAAACACTGCTATGAATATTTTTGTACAAGTCTTTTCCCTTTTTATCTCTTTGGATTATAAACCCAGCAGTAGTATGGATGGATCAAAGGGCAGGTAGTCTTTTAATGCCCTTTGGGCATGGTTCCAAATTGCCTTCCAGAATGGTTTGATCAATTCACAACTACATCAGTAGTCTATTAGTGTCCATGTTTTTGGAGCTTCTAAGGTGATGTGATCTGAAAAAAAGATATGGTCACTGCTATCCTGCTATGTACTCTGGTATTTACTGAGGAAGAGACCCTATCCCCTTCAGACTCAATAGGTCATACCCCTTTCTTCCTTGGAACTGCAACCAGGGTTTCTGTTTCTTTGAAGCCACAACTGCTTCTCTTTGGTCTACAACTACAACCTGGAACTGTGTAAGAATAACAGAGTTTCCAAACAGCACAAGGTCTTACACACAGAACCTCTTCAGGATCCCATTGATCTCTTACTAATCAATTGTACAATTCTTACACTCTATCTAGCCTGAGACATTCAGAAGCTACTGCTATTTCTGTTGCTGTTGCTGCCGCCTCCATGCCCAACAAATAATATCATCACCACCTCTGCTCTTGGCTGGCTTCCACCCCAATGTTACAGACCTCTTTTTCTACCTCTAAGTTGTGTTGGGATTAAAAAAAATATCTCTTGGATTTGTTGTTGTTTTGTTGTTGTTGGCTCTCGACTTCAATTTGACACATTTTAAAATGGTTTGAATGGGAATATTGAAAGATTTTAGTTAAGTTTCTGTCTCTACTTTACCATGGTGAATTCTCTTGTTATATCACATTTCCTGGAATCTTAGAATGTCTAGAACTGACTGCAAGTTCATTATATTGCAAAGGTTGTAAACATCAACTATGTACTGATCAGATTTCCATGTGTGTGTGTGTGTGTGTGTGTGTGTGTGTGTGTGTGTGTGTGTGTGTGTACAAACTGTAGAAGCTTCTGCAACCACCAAACTACATAAATACAGTACACTTTTGACTGTGGTTTTTTGGCTAACATAGTTGTAAAATTTATTTTTCCATGATGTTTATCCCTCTGATTCCCTCAGTATCACCTTCCCTCCTCCATTATCATCCTCTTCCAAAAATAGAACATATTTTAAAGAAATAACTTAAGGGGGTTATTTAGAGGAAATTCAGCAAAATTGATGAATACATTAAAAAGTCCTCTAATTTTACATACAAAATTTCATTCTCATGTTTCTTTAAAGTAATATAGTGAGATAAATTATTACATCTACTTTGATAATAAGTTTTAAAAATATGAATGTGGATTTAAAAATTCATCTTTAACTAGGGAGTGTTATCCTTTCCATTTACATTGTTAAAGTCATTATATATGTATATATATACACATATAATTTTCTACTTCTCTTAATTCACTTTGTATAAATTCATATGTTTTTCCATATTCCATTCTTCCTTATTTATCACATTCATCATTTCTTATAACAGCAATATATATATGTATATATGAGATTATTCTTTTAGTATTCAAAAAGTATATTTCCCCACAGAAGTCAGAATTATTAACAATAACCATTGTAAGAGAGAAATCAGATCCAGCATGGAAAAAGAGAAACCCAAGTGAGGGAAGGGAAGGAAGATAGATGATTCCAGGAAGGAACACAGAAGAGCTGAGGGAAAACTGCCAGATCACCTTACTTCTCTTTAGGAGTTCTACTGGAGTGGTTGGTCTAAGAGAAACCTCTGAGACAGAAGACTTTCTGAGCACTAATCACCTCTCAGTGAACTCAAACCCCTTGGATCCAGCTGAGCATAAAAGGAGTGGATGAAACCCAAAGAAGAACTCTCCATTCCCTAAAATTTGTCCTTTGAACTTCAATTAGCTACAATTAAGCTAGACAGAAGTTAGGACAGATCTCACAACTGACCAAGGAGTGTCAGGTAGACAGCCTGAACCCTCAGGACTTGGGGAGGGGGTCAGTTGTTAGCTCATAGGGATTTCCCATTTCCCACTTTCCTTGTCCAACAACCACACTCTCCCTGTCTTGTGTGTCTTTTTCGAATAAAAGAATTATTGCTCTTAGACCAAGTTTGCCTGCCTCATAACATCAAGGAAGGAACTGAAGCTTGGGGAGAAAAGCCCCACTTTCTCCTCAACCACAGAGAGTCAAAGTCCTTAACCTCTATACTCTACTCAGTCTCTGAAGGGACATATTCTGTCCCACTAAAAGACAACTTGTGCTGTCTTCCCTAGGGGAAGAGAGGGGAGGATCAATCTATTCCCTCTCTCCATCTTCTGACTCTGTCACACTTCTCTCATTCTCTAGTCTCCAAAGTAAATGTAGGTGACTCAATTCTGGTCATCTATTACACACTTCTGTCTCTATGAAGGTGAAAAACAGGCAGAAATAGCCCCTTCACCCTTTTTCTCAATCCACCATTGCTCCCATTATCTGGTGTACACACATTTTTCTCCATTTTTATAAGAAATAAAACAAGGCAAAAATATGTAACAGTTTACTCTGTTGTCAGAAATAAGATCTGCTCTGCAAAGCTTGATATTAAAAACACTGTCCAGTCCCAGATGTAAAGGGAATTTTATTCAATCAGTGTAATGTTAATCATACTGAGCACTGGCTCATCAACTGCAATAACATATACACACATGCATATATTTCATTTACCAAAACATATTTATTTCTATTACTTTATTAAAAAATTCTGTTATAAATGTTTTAGAGTATTCAGAACCTTTTCATTATTTTTTTATCAATGGCATCCTTTGGGAATATGCCTAGCAGTATAATCTTTGTGTCATAAGATACAGAAAATTTTAACAATTTTATTTAAATAATTCCAAAATGCTTTCTAGAATGTTTGCCCAATTCATAACTATACATCCAGCCTCCAAAATTAATGTCTAACCTTTAATCATTTATGCCAATTTGCTCAGTGGATGTGATATACAATTGATTTTTATTCATTAGGAATTTTGAATTTTTCATCTGATAATTAATGTTGCATAATTTTTGAGCATTGTTTGCTTATATTCTTTGCTTTTTTTCTAAAGTATTTTAATTGTGTCTATATCCTGCATGACAAAAATCTCATCATAGTTATTTTAAATTTTCCATGGTATTAAATTAAAAAAAATGAAAAAAACCCTTAAAGTATCTTATCTCAAGCTATATTATAAAGCAATGGTCATTAAAATTTTGTGCTATTACCTTGCATTTCTCTGATGGGATATATTTTCTGCTGGGGCCAGGAGTATCACACAATTATATTTTTCCCTTGTAACTAAAAATAACTGATGCTTAAATATGTTATGCATAATTAATTGATTCATTGGTTGAGGTTTTATTCCCTCTTGTTGAAGATATTATTAATGATATCACATTAAACTCCAATATCTTATATGATGAAATAACACATTAATTTAAACTATTACTTCAAATTTAAGACATGTGGTATTTTGAAAGGAGTATAATTCCTATATGAATCTTATTTTCACTCATATGCTTAGTAATTAGGTTCATCTGAAGATAGTTATGAGCAACTAGGTGGATAGAGGGCCTAGAATGAAATTAAAAAAAACTTGTCAGGAGATCAAATCCAACCTCAAATAATTATTAACTGTGTAACTGGGCAAGTCATTTACTCTGTCTTAATTCCTCACCCATAAAATGGAAAAGGAAATGAAAAATTATTCCCCTGTTATTGGCAAGAAATTCAAAATGGAGCAATGAAGAGTTCAATACAACTGAATGACAAGAACAACAAAATGTTATTTTGACTACATTTTTCTCATCAAGCATATAGAAACATAATTTTTCTTGGCTTAAAATTCCATTCATATGTTAAGGCAATAGTTGATTGTTTTAATTTTATTTTTAATTTTTTAAATCTTTATTCCTAATGTTTTTCCATGGTTGCACAATTTATGATCCTTCCTCTGATGCCTGCTCTCTCCTTCTCCCTCCCAAAACTGACAAGCAATTCTATCATTATTCAAAATCCATTTCCATATTATTAATATTTACAGTAGAATGATTCTTTAACATCAAAATCCCTATCACACTTCATGACTGATCATATAATTTTCTAATGTATTTCTGGTTCCACATTTCTTTCTCTGGATGTGGATAATGCTCTTTCTCACAAGTTCCTCTGGAGTGTCCTGCATCATTGCATTGCTGCTAGTAGAAAAGTTCATTATATTCAATCGTGCCACAATGTACCAGTAGCTGGGTACATATTCTTCTGGTTCTGCTCCTTTTGTTCTGCATCAATTCCTGGAGGGCATTCTAGTTCACATGGAATTCCTCCATTTCTTTATTCCTTTTGGCACAATAATATTCCATCACCAACATATACCACAATTTGCTCAGACATCCCCCAACCAAAGGGCATCCCCTTATTTTTCAATATTTGACACCACAAAGAGCACAGCTATGAATATTTTTCTTCAAGCCTTTTTTCCTTATTTTCTCTTTGGGGAACAAGCCCAGAAGTGGTATGGCTGGTTCAAAGGGATGGCATTCACTTAAAGCCCTTTGAGCATAATTACAAATTGCCCTCCATAAAAGTTGGACCAATTCACAACCACACCAGCAGTGTATAAGTGTCCCCATTTTGCTACATCACCTTCAACATTTATAACTTTCCTTTACTATCATATTGGCCAATCTGCAGGGTGTGTGGTGATACCATAGAGTTGTTTTAATTTGCATTTCTCTAATCAGGAGGGATTTAGAACACTTTTTCATGTGCTATTAATATTTTTTATTTCATCATATGAAAGCTGCCTATTTATGTCCCTTGAACATTTATTGACTAGGGAATGGATTGAACTTTTTGTAAATTTGATTTAGTTCCTTATATATTTGGGAAATTAATAGTTGATTGTTTTTAAAGGAAACACTAAATTGTCCAGTAAAACAGTAAAAAATAAATAGAAAAGTGGCTAAGTGTACCTTGTTCCTAGACATTATAAAAATACAATTTCAAAAAAAAAATTCAAAAATAAAAAAAAAATTCTTAGATTTTAAATTAAAATACAATCCCTCCTGAAGTAAGTATTAAAAATATCAAGTTTAGCTCAAAATGCAATGTTCAGTTATGGGGGGTATATGTGTCAATTATCAAAAGAATAGAAAAATAATCAAAGACATAAAAAAATTCAAAAAAGGCCTTGTATAGGTCCAGTTTAAAGTAATTTCTATCCCACAAGTATGTAGGACAGAATGCAGTAATATTTCACTTAGCCATTTGTAGCCAAGACTACAGGAAGTTGCCATAATATAAGAAGAAATTAATTAGAATTCTATTTTGATGGGGAAATGTCATTCCCTCATCTGATTTTTTTTTCTTCAGGGATATAGGGAGCCAGCATGATAGTCAAGCTTTGTACTTGTTTGAGTACTTCGTAAAGAGTGTAGATACAAGGAAGTCCTACCACTTAAACATAAGTTAAGCGTCGCAACCTCGAGTCTCACTTTAATATTTCTTGTGTGCTCTATTGGCACTATTCAGGTTTAGTCTGTGCTCCTTGTTTTTATCCCTTTTCCTGGAATCAGACACAAACATTAATCACAGTCCTATAATATTTTTCAATAAATGGCAGGTTCCCATAGTTAAAAGCTTTTAGGCATATATTGATATTATAGCAAGAGTATATATATATATATATTAACTTGTATTACTGCAGGAAAAAAATAATATTAAAATTAATTATGTGTACCTTCAGTACAAAAAATGAGAAAAAATTCAAATATTCTGATCAAAAAATAAAAGAAAAGAAATAAGAAAAATAAGAAAAAACCAGTAATTCAATATATTCTTGAAAAAAAAGCATCCATTTGTCTATGGATTATTATCTCCAATTCATATGATAAGATAGAGTCACAATTCATATGATAGGATAGAGTCAATCAGTCTCAGCAGAAGATGTTTTCTTCACATGGGAGCAATGAATCCAAGAGTCCCTTTCTCCAATCTTTATAGATATTGGAGTAGTTAATAATATTTGGAATGGTCCTTCCCATGAAGGTTGAGTTGCTCCAGTTTGCTTGAAATTCTTGATATAAACTTTATCTCCTGGGTTCAGGTCATGCAGAGAAAAGTCTAATGGTCCGGCTTGTACTGCAGCTCCGGATTCATGAAGTTCACGTAGTTTGTGCTGTAACTCCTGTATATAGGAAGCAATAGTAATATCTTCCCCTAATAGCGATGTATAAGCCAGGGAAAAAGGCTTAGCCTGTATAGGCAGATGTCCAAAAAGCATCTCAAATGGTGAAATACGTAAGTCTCCTCTAGGCCTGCTTCTAAGATAAAATATGGCCAGAGGGAGAATTTTGGGCCATTTTAAATGGGTCTCAGTGCATAATTTGCCAATCATAGTCTTAAGTTCTTTATTCATCTTCTCCACTTGGCCTGAGCTCTGGGGGTGATATGGAACATGAAATTTTGGAGTTATCCCCAAGCAAGAATATATTTGGTTTAAGACAGAATCGGTAAAATGACTCCCTCTATCGGAGTCAATACGTGCTGGCAGGCCAAAATGAGGAATAATTTCCTTTAAAAGTATCTTTGCAACAAAATCTGCTGTGGCTTGGGTCATAGGAAATGCTTCAGGCCATCTGGTTAGTTGATCTACAATTACTAGACAAAATTTATAACATCCAGCCTTTGGCATCGTTATGAAATCTATCTGTAGATGTTCAAAAGGTGTGTAAGCCAGATGATGTCCCCCAAAGGCTTTTCCATGATATGCATGTTGGTTATATGCCTGGCAAATGGAGCAGGCTGAACATACTTTAGAGGCTATTGTAGTTATACCAGGGGCTATCCATACTCTCTTGACAGAGTCCACGATGCCCTGGGTGCCAAAATGACCATTTTTGTGAATAGATTGGCAAATTTGGTTATAGAAACTTCTAGGGAGCAGGGGTTTTCCTTCAGATGACACCCATACTCAATTAATCTGTTTTGCTTTAAATTTTTGTTTCCATTTTTCCACTTCCTTTTCATTATAGGAAAGTGATAAATTTAAATTATCAGTGGTTGTTAATGTTAAAATAAATCCAGGTCCTTCTATGGCTGCTACTTTTGCAGCGGCATCTGCTCGGTCATTTCCTCTAGAGACAGGGTCAGAGCCACCTGTATGGGCAGAGCAATGAACTACAGCTAGGGCTTTAGGCAGTTTGAGAGCAGAAAGAACTTCATTAATAATTTCTGCATTAGCTATGGATTTTCCAGCTGAGGTTAAAAATCCTCTCTGCAGCCATAACATCCTGACTAAGTGACAAATGCCAAAAGCATACCTAGAATCCGTATAAATTGTTGCCTTTTTATCCTTGGCAATTATACAAGCTTGTTTTAGAGCTATGAGTTCTGTTCCTTGAGTGCTAATGTTAGAAGGTAGTGAAGCTGACCATTCAGTGGCAAATTCTGAGACTATGGCAGCTCCAGAGTAACGTATGCCATCCCTCATAAAAGAGGAACCATCGGTAAATAAAGTCAGATCTGCATTGTCTAAGGGAGTGTCCAAGAGATTATCTTGAGGCTTTTCTGCAATGGACACTAATGTTTCACAGTTATGTAATGGTACTCCTGAAATAGGTAAATCTGGAGGCAAGGTGGCAGGGTTAAGAGTTGAACAGCGTTTCAAGGTAATATTTTCACTATTTAATAAAGTTATTTCATACCTTGTAATTCTCTGATCCGAGAATTCCTGTGTTCTATGTTTTATCAATAATGCTTCTATCTCATATGGGCACATTATTGTTAATGGACATCCCAATACTAAATCAATGGTTTTTGTTACTAGTAAGGCTGTAGCAGCTATTCCTCTAAGGCATGGTGGTGCTCCTGCTGCTACTGGGTCTAGTTGGGCAGAATAATAAGCAATTGGGCGCTGAGAAGGTCCCAAAGTCTGAGTTAACATGCCAGAGGCTACTCCTCTTCGCTCATGCACATATAAAGTAAATGGCTTGTTGTAATCTGGGATGCCTAGAGCAGGGGAAGACATGATAGCCTTTTTTAGATTTGATAGAGCTGACAAGTGTTCAGGCTCTAATTTGAGGGGTTCAGGAACCGAATCCTTTGTTAATGCTATAAGGGGTTTAGTAATTTGTCCATAGCAAGGAATCCATTGTCTGCAAAACCCTGTTGCTCCTAAAATTGCTCTCAGTTGTTTCTTAGTGGTAGGAGCACTCAATTTTTTAATATTCTCAATTCATTTTGGAGAAATATAACGAGCACCCTCAGTCAAGATGAATCCCAAATATTCTACTTTTTGGAGACACCACTGAACTGTATCCTTAGAGATTTTATGTCCTCTTTTGTGTAATTCCAAAAGAAGGTGTTTGCTATCTTCTTGACATGTTTTTGCATCTGTTGAAGCCAAGAGTAGATCATCTACATATTTGATTAATTTGCTATTTTTAAATGTTATATTGTCTGTGTCTTGGCTCAAAATTTGCTCAAATAAGCTCAGACTTTCGACATAACCCTGTGGCAGCCGACACCAGGTATATTGTGAGCCCTTCCAGGTGAAAGCAAAAATATGCCTGGAGTTATCATGTATAGGTATGGAGAAGAAAGCTGAGCACAAGTCTACTACTGTAAAGTATGTAGCTGTGCTAGGAATGGATGAAATAATAGTATGTATGTTAGAAACTACGGAGTGTCTCTTTATAACGTGATTATTCACTGCCCTTAGGTCCTGTACGAATCTATAGAGGTGCTTGCCATTGGGCCCTCTTTTTGGTTTTTTAATTGGCAGGATGGGCGAGTTGTATTCAGATTTGCAAGGGATTATTATTCCCTGTTCTATTAATGAGTTAATAACTGGTGTAATACCCTCAATTGCCTCCTTTGAGAATGGATACTGAGGGATAGAAGGAGGTGGGCTAGATTTAGTTTTTATCTGTACAGGAACAGCTGACTTAAGTAAACCTACATCCGAAGAAGATGTGGCCCAAAGAGACTCCGGTATATCTTTAGGTATTGCAAAAATGGGATGCTCTTTTTTCTCCTGACTCTCTGAGAGAATTACAGGGAGTAAATTTAAAGATTCCTCTGGTACTTCTAAAGATAATGAACCATCTGGGGAGCAGGTTATTGTGGCTCTGAGTTTGCATAGAAGGTCCCTCCCCAGCAAATTTAAAGGGGAGTCAGGCATCAAAAGGAAGGAGTGTTGTACCTCTAGGTGTCCTACAGACTCCATTCTAGGAGGAAGTCTTTTAAAGCTTGGGGTTATTCCTGATACTCCCATTACATTCTCTGAGCCAACAGAATAACATTGTAAATCAGGTGTTCTCTTTAATACAGACCAGGAAGCTCCAGTGTCTAATAGACAATCATAATAGGTGTTACCCACCTTTAAGGTAACATGGGGTTCATTAGTATGGGGGGGCAGTGGATAGGGACAACGGGTAGTAGGACATCAGGGTCCGGGAAATCAAAGGTTGTATCCTCTGATTCCTGTGCCACAGCCCTCCCCCCCGGACACCATCATTGTGTTTGGGATATTCCTTGGGTACCCCCTGAAGGGAACCTCTCTGAGGGTCATTAGTACCTCGAGTATTTTTGGACAAGCGCCATTTCTCATATATTGTTGTTGTTCATTATCATTATAATTTTCTTCATTTGGAGCAGTGTCATTATTTTCCCAATTCCTATTTCTATAATTCTGGTTTCTAAAGTTCTTATTTCTATATTCATTATAGTTATTTCCATAGTCATTATTATAATTTCTAGAATTCTGGTTTCTATAACCATTATCATCATTTCTATAGTTATTATTTCTAAAGCTACTATTAAACTGTGTATTTCTTCCAAACATCTTAAGAAAGGACTACATTTACATCAAATTATATATATTAATATGTGGGGAAAATGTATTGTGTAACTCTCAAAAATTGTATGCATCATAAAAGTAGTTAGAAGACTCATGCATAGGGAAAGATTGGGGCACCAAGAAGATTTGGTGAAAGGGGGGGCAAAGTAAGAAGAAGGGAGGGGGGAATCATCGATAATACTAAGATTTAATTCAAGAAATAGGGGGGACTAAATAGAATAATTTTACCCATGCAAAGATACACATGGGGGGAGGGGAAGAACTCTGATATGAGAAGGAGAGGAAGAGAGTATGAAGTGGTATTACTTAAACCTTACTCTCAGTGAAATCAACTCTGACACGGAAGAACATCTAGATCCAGTGGTATCCTGAATTCTATCTTATCCAACAGGGTAAGAAAGAAAGGAAAATTAATAAAGGGGAAGGGGGAGGGATTATGAAAAGGGAGGGAAGGAGAGGGGGGAGGGAAAGGAAGCCTAAAAGGGAGGGGTTAGAAAGTGAAACATATCAAGGGAGGGGACTAGGGGGACTGACTTAAGTAAATCACTGGTTCAAAAGGAACCAGAAGAAGAAAGAAAGAACAAAGATCAGAACTATGGGAAGATATCAAAATGCCAGGGAATCCACAAGTGACAATTATAACTTTGAACGTAAATGGGATGATCTCACCCATAAAACATAGACAAATAGCAGATTGGATTAGAACCCCAAACCCTACCATATGTTGTCTTCAAGAAACACATATGAGGCGGGTTGATACTCTCAAGGTTAGAATTAAAGAATGGAGGAATGCCTTTTGGGCCTCAACTGATAGAAAGAAGGCAGGAGTTGCAAACATGATATCTGACAAAGCCAAAGCACTAATAGAGCTGATCAAAAGGGATAGGGAAGGTAAATATATTCTGATAAAAGGGAGTATAGACAATGAGGAAATATCACTAATCAACATGTTTGCGCCAAATGGCATAGAATCCAAATTTCTAATGGAGAAATTAGGAGAATTGAAGGAGGAAATAGACAGTAAAACCATATTAGTGGGAGACATAAACCAACAACTATCAAATTTAGATAAATAAAACCAAAATATAAATAAGAAAGAGGTAAAAGAGGTGAATGAAATCTTAGAAAAATTAGAGTTAATAGACATATGGAGAAAAAATATAGGGACAAAAAGGAATACACCTTCTTCTCAGCACCACATGGCACATTCACAAAAATAGATCAAACACTAGGTCACAGAAAAGTGGCACTCAAATGCAAAAAAGCAGGCATAATAAATGCAACTTTTTCAGATCATAAAGCAACAAAAATATTGATCAGTAAGGGTACATGGAGAGCAAAATCAAAAATTAATTGGAAATTAAATAATATGATACTCCAAAACCTTTTAGTTAGAGAAGAAATCATAGAAACAATTAATAATTTCATTGAGGAAATTGACAATGGTGACACATCCTTTCAAACTTTATGGGATGCAGCCAAAGCAGTACTTAGAGGAAAAATCCATATCCATGATTGCATATATTAACAAATTAGGGAGGGCAGAGATCAATGAATTGGAAATGCAAATCAAAAAACTTGAGAACAAACAAATTAAAAACCCCCAGAAAAATCAAACTAGAGAACCTAAAAATTAAGATAGAAATTAATAAAATCTAAAGTGATAGAAACATTGAACTAATAAACAAGACTAGAAGCTGGTACTTTGAAAAAACAGACAAAATAGACAAAATACTGGTCAGTCTAATTAAAAAAAAGGAAAGAGTAAAGACAAATTAACAGCATCAAGGATGCAAAGAGGAACGTCACCTGCAATGAAGAGGAAATTAAGGCAATCATTAAAAACTACTTTGGCCAACTATATGGCAATAAATATACCAACCTAGGTGATATGGATGAATATTTACATAAATATAAATTGCCTAGACTAACAGAAGAAGAAATAGTTTTCTTAAATAATCCCATATCAGAAAAAGAAATCCAACAGGCCATCAAAGAACGTCCTAAGAAAAAATCCCCAGGGCCTGATGGATTCACCAGTGAATTCTTTCAAACATTCAAAGAACAGATAAACCCAATACAATACAAACTATTTGACATAATAAGCAAAGAGGGAGTTCTACCAAACTCCTTTTATGACACAAACATGGGCAAAAATCTTAATAGGATACTAGCAAAAAAACTCCACCAAGTGTTCAGAAGAGTCATTGATGATGATCAAATAGGATTTATAACAGGGATGTAGGGTTGGTTCAATATTAGGAAAACCATTCACATAATTGACCATATCAACAAGCAAACCAACAAAAATCATATGATTATTTCAATAGACCAAGAAAAAGCCTTTGATAAAATACAATACCCATTGCTATTAAAAACACTAGAAAGCATAGCAATAGAAGGGTCGTTCCTAAAAATAATAAACATTATATATCTAAAACCATTAACTAATATCATCTGCAATGGGGATAAATTCGATGTGTTCCCAATGAGATCAGGAGTGAAACAAGCATGCCCATTAACACCTCTACTATTTGACATTGTAATAGAAACTCTAACAATAGCAATTAGAGAAGAAAAAGAAATTGAAGGTATTAAAATAGGCAAGGAGGAGACCAAGTTATCATTCTTTGCGGATGACATGATGGTCTACTCAATGAACCCTAGAGATTCAACCAAAAACTAATTTAAATAATCAACAACTTCAGCAAAGTTGCAGGATACAAACTAAACCCACAGAAGTCATCAGCATTTCTATATATTTCAAACACAGCTCAGCAGCAAGAACTAGAAAGAGAAATCCCATTCAAAATCACCTTTGACAAACTAAAATATTTAGGAATCTATCTCCCGAGACAAACACAGGAACCATATGAACACAACTACAAAAAACCCTCCACACAACTAAAACTAGAACTGAACAATAGGAAAAACATTGATTGCTCATGTGTAGGACGAGCCAATATAATAAAAATGACCATTGTACCCAAACACATTTATGTATTTAGTGCCATAACCATTGAACTTCCAAAATTTTTTTTTTACTGATTTAGAAAAAAAACATAACAAAGTTCATTTGGAAGAACAAAGGATCAAGGATATCCCTGGAAATAATGAAAAAAATACAAAGGAAGGGGGCCTTGCAGTCCCAGATCTCAGACTATATTATAAAGCAGAGGTCATCAAAACAATTTGGTACTGGCTAAGAGACAGAAAGGAGGATCAGTGGAATAGACTTGGGGTAAGTGACCTCATCAGGACAGTATATGACAAACCCAGAGAGCCCAGCTTTTGGGACAAAAATCCACTATTTCATAAAAACTGCTTGGAAAATTGGAAGACAGTGTGGGAAAGATTAGGTTTAGATCAACATCTCACACCCTACACCAAGATAAATTCCAAATGGGTGAATGACTTGAATATAAAGTAGGAAACTATAAGAAAATTAGGCGAACACAGAATAGTATACATGTCAGACCTTTGGGAAGGGAAAATTTTAAAACCAAGAAAGACTTAGAAAGAGTCACAAAATGCAAAATAAATAATTTGGAATACATCAAATTAAAAAGGTTTTGTACAAGCAAAACCAATGTAACTAAAATCAGAAGGAAACAACAAATTGGGAAGCAATCTTCATAAAAACCTCTGACAAAGGTTTGATTATTCAAATTTACAAGGAGCTAAATCAATTGTACAAAAAATCAAGCCATTCTCCAACTGATAAATGGGCAAGGGATATGAATGGGCAGTTCTCAGCCAAAGAAATCAAAACTATTAAAAAGCACATGAAAAAGTGTTCTAAATCTCTTATAATCAGAGAAATGCAAATCAAAACTACTCTGAGGTATCACCGCACACCTAGCAGATTGCCTAACATGAAAGCAATGGAAAGTAATGAATGCTGGATGGGATGCAGCAAAGTAGGGACACTAATTCATTGCTGGTGGAGTTATGAATTGATCCAACCATTCTAGAGGGCAATTTGGAACTATGCCCAAAGGGAGATGAAAGATTATCTGCCCTTTGATCCAGCCATAGCACTGCTGGGTTTGCACCCCAAAGAGATAATTAGGGAAATGACTTGTCCAAGAATATTCATAGCTGCACTCTTTGTGGTGGCCAAAAATTGGAAAATGAGGGGATGCCCTTCAATTGGGGAATGGCTGAACAAATTGTGATATATGTTGGTGATGGAATACTATTGTGCTAAAAGGAATAATAAAGTGTAGGAATTCCATGGAGTCTAGAACAATCTCCAGGAAGTGATGCAGAGTGAAAGGAGCAGAACCAGGAAATCATTATACACAGAGACTGATACACTGTGGTACAATGGAAGGTAATGGAATTCTCCATTAGGGTCAATGCAATGTCCCTGAACAATCTGCAGGGATCTAAAAAACACTATCCACAAGCAGAGGATAAACTGTGTGAGTAAAAACACTGAGGAAAAGCAACTGCTTTACTGCAGAAGTGAAGGGGATATGACTGAGGAGAAACTCTAAATGAACACTCTAATGCAAATACGAACAACACGGAAATGGGTTTGAATCAAGAACACATGTGATACCCAGTGGAATCATGTGTTGGTGATGGGAGAGGAGGTTGGGGGGAGAGGAAAAGAAAATAATCTTTGTTTCTAATGAATAATATTTGGAAATGACCAAGTAAAATAATGTTAAAAAATAAAATAAAAAAATAAAACCTGATTCAACCATCAAAAAAAAAAGAGAGAGTTAGATAGTTTAATTACTGTTACACAAAATAACCCTATTTCTTATTAAGTATAAATTGATTGAGAAAATCTATCATTACATTTTAATAATACACTCAAGCTGAAATGTTTAGTTATTTTCAACATTTGACAATTTTTCAAGAGTAAGCCAGCAAGATAAACATTAACATAGTTATTTCATGTAGGCTCATTTTTTGCCAATTAATTTACATAATTTAATTAATGCAAACCACTTTTTGAAAGTCATTTTCTTTACTTTAATACAAGTTTAATGTCTTAATAAGAATATAGTACACACTAAGTAAGATAATTTGATGAAAGTATTCCATATTTTAGCTTTTTATTACAATAATCAAAAAGATTTAATCAGTTAGTCATTAATATGTCTAAAAATTCCTGATCCCAAATTATGAAATCAATTGATAAGCCAAATTTCAATAGAGGTATTCTCCTTCCATCTCTGAATTTTGTAAATTTTAATGAGAAGAATGATGCTTTAAAAATATGGTATTATATATAAACCTCAGACTAGATTAACATCTAATTACCCTTTTACAGTGATGACATCATCATTGTGTATATCCTTTTATTGAATTCAGATTTCAAACTCTTTACTTTAGTCCATGATTTTATGAGTTTTTTCAGCTAAAAATATATTAACTAGTGCCCTTTCAGTTCTCTCATCAAGAAAGTCTCCAATTTTCCTAAAATATTTTTGGATGATTAGCATATATTATAGTCAAAGTTTTTCATTTAGTCTTTCTAGATAAGTGTGACATGGCAAAGACTAAATTCTCTTACTATAGTCTGTAAGAACTAAAGATCTCTTTGATATTACCAATGAAGCATAACAGTAGAAATTTCAGGAAAAATCAAGGAAAAATTGTAAAGCTGTTTGTAGTCTCTCTCTATCTATCATATTTTTGTGGTGATTTGAAAAAAAATCCTTTTTATAGGAATATATATATATATATGCATATATATATAATTTATAGGAACAAAGCAGCCAATAATATCTGAAAAAGCCTTTGGCTAAATCGGAATTGAGCAAAAATAAAACAGTTCCATTGCAAGGAAAGTTGTTGTTTACCATACAATTTCTGGTTACCAGAGGTTACAGCATCTAAGAACTAAAATCAATTTACTTCATTCAGTTTTCTATTATTTCAAGGAAGTTACATTTATACTCTGCATCTACTAAAGGCTTTAATTTTATATTTCTAGAAGAATTCTACTCTTGAAATTTCTTAATAATGGCTAAAAGTGAATTAAACGATAATTCTAGGAAGTGTGAAATGCTCATAGAAGATTAGTACTATTTAAAAGCATCCAACTGTGTGCTCTTATTATATATTTAAGGACAAGGATACTTAGGTCAGTGAGAACAAGTTAATAATGTTTATAGTCCCTACTCACAGATGAGTCATGAGGATCAAATGAAATAATCGCTGTAAAATACTTTACAAAATTTAAGGTGCTATAAAAATCAACTGTTTTATTTCTTCCCCATAGACCTACAATTCTATCATCATGAAGAAGTCCTGATGTGGATAATATTTCTACTTGTGAATGTTATAAGAAAGAAATAAGTTTGTAAACACCTGGAAGGATTTGCTGTCAAATACCTGTTGGAGTTCCTGTGCCTGTCCTTGCTGTCAATACCTGTGTTTCCCTTGGAAGAAGATCTTTGAAGCTAGCCTAAAACAACATCTAGTCATCTGCAGCTTTCAGTGAGGGAGAGATCTGAGTCCATCTGGACTTGGGAACTTTTCCTTTGGGTTCCTGTCTAATCTGCCACAGACCAATACTGCAATTAACAATCAAAAGAAGTTTTGGTTAGCGCAGGATAACAAGACTTTAGGGTTGGAGATTTTAGGTGAGAGAGGAGAGGGAGATAATATTAATTCAACCACTCTAAGAAGACTCTTCTTGCCAAGGTTTAGTACTTGGGTTGTTTAGCTAGTAATATAGTGGTAGGAATTCCCTTTTCCCTCCAAACCTCTTTTAATAATAAATGACAATTTTCAGTGACTTTTGTCTACTCTCTGACAGATTGGTTGTGTGCTGGACCCTAGAAAAGGTTCTGACCTGGGTAAGCCTGCCCTTGTACCCACAGTGTAAATCCTTTGTTACTGACCCAAAATAGTCCATCCAATCCCATCCCCAAGATATCCTCTCTTATTTAGCCTCTCAGAGAAGAGTCTAGGCACAATAAGAGGTTTATTGATTTGCTTATGCTAAACTAACTACCATTTCAGTTGCAAGAAATGAACTCAGGTCTTTTCAACTAGGAAATTAAAAAATTGTGTGTGTATGTATCTGTGACTGGGTGTGTCTGTCTGTGTGTGTTTTACTGGACCTCTGATTTCATGCATATAGGAAATTCCTGGTAAGGAAACTTCATTTACTAATGGAGATTAATATCAGTTCTACAAAGTATGTCTGTAGAGAGTTTTGGGGGTATACTGAGAGGTTAAATGATATTTTCAGTGTTACTTATAAAATGTTTAAGAGCTAGTTCAAGTTAGAAATTGAACACAGTCTTTTTTCTGTTTTCCTGGACCCCCTGTCCCCAAATTTTTCTTTCTCTTTCCTTTTCCATTATACCATACTGCCTTTCTATAGCATTTACCAGTAGCAGTTATCATTGTAATAACATGACTATTACAATGTCTATTAAAATTCTGCAAAAGAGGATTTTGATAGAGACAGTAATAGAATCATAAGATCATATATTTTGAGCTTGAAAATATCTGAGACCTCATCAAATTCAACTCTTCTTTTAGAGGTGAAGAAAATGAAACAATGACAGTTTGAATTGATTCTTTTATGTTCACATGTTATCATAGAAGAAGTGGGAACTGAAATGAACTCCTCTGATTGCTAAGAGTATTATTTTCAATGAGGCATATTGCTTCCATGTTCCTTTGGTTAATACCAACATTTCCCATCTAAAATTCAAATTCCCAGAAGAGTTGGCAATTATATATAATATAGGAAATAAGAAAAAAAAATAATTCTACTTACTACTTGATCTGCAGCCATAATGTTATATGGAGGCCTCTGTCTACTACATGCAAATAATTACTGCCTTACTTTACCAATAAAATATTTTATAAATTTTTATTGAATTGAATTGATAAGCCCCATTCCTGATATATTATAACATTTCATTTTCCTGATTGTCATTATTATTTCTAAATGTGTTTCTATTATTATTGTTTCTATAGTTATTATTATTTCTAGAATAATCATTGTTCCTAAAGTTTCTTTCTGAACATCTGATTCTAGCTTCTACAGTTTAACATTAAGTGACTCCTTTTTCCCACATAAATACCACATCCACATTATAATAGAGGGTTAAATTTGGTGGCAAAGAGAGAGAGGGAGAAAGAGGGGAGACCTCCCCTCTCAAATGCTGTTTAACTTGGTCAAGGGAGAAGGGAGGGGGAGTGAGTATTTTCCCTCCTTTACACTCCCCTCAACTATGGCTACTCTACCCCAAACTGCCTCTTGACTTGCCTCTACTACTAATTTATAAAGGTTCCCTTCTCTATGAGACAGAGAGTTACCCTTCCCCCTCAAGTTGGAACTGTTTCCCACTCACACTAGAGTAAGTTGGGGAAAATAGCAAACTTTATTCTAACTGAATCAATTTGGGAATAACACAGGAAAATGACTGTAGGAAAGGTTTTTTTTTTGAGGGAAGAGGGAAACAGGCATCCCTATTCTAGCTACCCTTAACTCCCTCCTCAAGTTGGGGAGCCTTGGCCTTGGCAACCTTGTGTCCCTGAGAGATTGGTGTTTGGATGGTCCTGGTCTTGGTCTACAGGCACAGCTCAGACCCAGGGCACCAGGAGATGTGAGGTGATCTTTTCAGCTACTTGGCTGTCTTCTCCAATGACACCTCCAGTTGAGAATCAGTGGGGGAGGGGGGAAGGGTGTCCAATCACCAGGAGAAGAGGTAAGTCTTTCCTCAGGAGAAAAGTCTTAATCAGATCTCTCCTTAGGCTGTCTCAGGATTGAGAGCTAACTGCCTCTCTCTGACAGAAACTCTTACACTCCCAAGCTTCCAGAAAATCTCCTGGGGCCCCTCCCCTCCTGTGGCTGAGAGTCCTTCAATTTCCCAGACTGTAACTCCTGTTCTAGGGTTTGAAACCTCTATCACAATACCTGATTTGTAGATTCTCTCAAAGGGGCAATGGTCACCCCATAATTCATATTTACTTTTTCAATTTTTCCCCTTAATATTTTTATTTCTTTCCTTAATGCCTCAACTAAGTCACTGTCATCTTCATCACCCTTTTCATGGTCATTATTTACAGATACTGCTACGTTCCTTAATTCTTCAAGGACCATACTAGTTCAATTCTGACAGCTGGTTTTAAAATAATTCTTGACCACCCTGCAACAGTTTTTTTTTTAAACAAACTGCCTTCTTATTCTGTCTGACATTCCTTTCTCTGGTCAGATCCATAACTAGATATCTACCTCCCAGCTCAATAAGTCTGTCCATGAACTAGGAAGGATTTTCACTCATTTTTTGTCTGAAATTATCAAATTTTGTCCAGAAACAAAGTCTGTCAGAACATTGAAATTTCTTAACTCTCCTCTTTTTCTTTATTTCTGCCTCAGTCAATAGATATTCATTCTAAAAAAAATGTTTAGTTCTTTCATTTTTTTCATAATTCCTTATTTAGCATACAAAAAATTCCATCTTGTCCTAGAATAAAGTAGAATTGAGGATAACTCTTATTTTTTTTACTCTCTTCATTTGCAGATATGGCAGTCCAAGAGAAAAGGAAAAATGAATGTCCATGGTATATAGTTCAATGTATAATCTTGAAAATATTAATACTAATTGTTAATTCATAAATAATATGAGATAAAATGATTCTATTAATTAATTTTTTTCTAAAATATTCTAGCATAGGTAAAGCAAGACCTAAGATGAGTCATTTGGAATTTCTGCCTTTTGGGAGTCTGCTTTGGTGATTCACCTTCCTTCTTCATTGTTTCCCCTCTTCCTTTAAGCATGTATAAAAATAAAATCTCTATGTGCCAAGAAAATGCAGGGTAGGGGCACAGAAGATCTCTAACGTCCAAGCAGCAATGCTGAAGATCAGAGGATGAAGTGAATACTTCTCACATTCATTTTCAAATTAAACCTTTAAATACCTATATAATACATAAGATATACACACACATACTGTATGCTATGTGTATACTACACATACACACCCACATATTTATATATACATACTATACATATAGTGTATATTATATATTGCATATCCACTAAATTGAACATTTTTATAATAAAAATAATCTGAAAATATATTTATGATGTGAGTATATCACAGAAAGGTAAGTGGTCCATGTCTTCAGCCACTGCTGTATCTGGAGAAGTGATCAAACATAATAGCATATTTTTTAAGCAGAAAGATGAAACTATACATTTAATTGCTGCAAATTCTGCTTTTGATTTTTAGATTACATTTCAAATGACTGTAAGAGGCTCATTATGTGGTTTGTTTTTTCTCACTTATTCCTTGAACCATGAATTTTCATGAATTTTTTACCTCATATAAATGAGAGATACAGGAACTTAGTTGAACTTGTCTCTCACCTCTTCTTCCTAACTCATCTATCCCTGACCAAGGGAAAAAAAAAAACTTTTAAGTTTTCCATGATTATGAAGTATAGTGATATTGTAGCAATCGTTTTTGGCACAAAAAAAATAGGAACATTACTTTAGAAGAAACATCTGAGGACATAGAACTAAGCAGGGAACATTGGGATACTTTATTGGACAGAAGGTTAAGGGTTACATGACAAGCATCTTGAAAACCAATTTGAAGAGAGACTCAGTGACCCTTGCTCTGGAGGATGATCTGCTAATGTGAGGGTAGCATGGATCAAATATTTTTTGGTGGAAACAGGTATTTTGTAACTTCAAGGCTTAGTGTAAAGTCTGGTATACAAAATGCTTAGGCAGCAGGCTTATACAGTGAAATGGATTAGATAGTGAGAGAGAAGTAACAAATCCTTTTCTATTATTTAAAATGAGGAAGAAAATTGTTCTACAAAATGAAATGGTCAGATAGCTTGAAAGGTCTTTTAATGCAAGGCCAGATGTGAGATTTTCACACTTTAAAAAAAATTGTTCTTGGTTATTTCCCAAGAAAGCACTTTATTGTCTGATAGGCATTTGTCACACAATTCACCTATTTGATTATACCATGAGAAGATTATTTCGGCTGATCTGTGTGTTTATCTATGTGGACAAAAAGCCCTTTGTACTCTACACCAATACATCTCTTAACCTCTGAAAAATGAACTTTAATTATGTAGAAAACTATTAATTTTGAATTGTTATAGATGGAAGCTAGAATTTAGCATATATGAACAAATAATAAAGTACAGATAATTGCTTAAATCTACTGTAGTGAGACTTTGAAAAAGGAAAAGGAAATGCCAGTCTGACAATTTTTTCTTTTGAAAATTAATGAGCAAATAATGATCCTAGAGCAGACCTCAGTCCCTTTAAAGAGACAGTATACCTTTTGAAATGTTTAGCTTCTCAGAAAATCTTTATTGAGAGAATAACTTCAGATTTGTGAAGAACAAAGTAATGATTCTCAAAAAATAATATAGAATCCATCACTTCCACAATCACAAAGATCTGAACTGTTCTCAAATTATGAAGATAGATTGTTAACTCATTGAGCAGGATAAGTAATGTTTGATTTTTTTGTTTTTATATATACTTTGTATGAGAATAAATATGAAAATGTAGAGATAGATAACAATATTTATTTAAAACATGTGAAGTTCATTCAAGAACGTTCAGGAATAAAATATTTGGATTTTGTAAAATGTATCTAGCATCAACCTTCCCCTAAAGTTTTTAGTTTTAAGACCCAATCTTACAATAAATACTTTATTTCATGTTGCCCTTGTTGCTGTTTGATTGTCAAGTCATGTGTATCTCTTCATGAACCCATTTGACATTTTCTTGGAATAGATATTAGAGTAGTTTGCCATTTCCTTCTCCAGTTAATTTTACAGATGGGGAAGCTGAGGCAAACAGGCCTTAAGTGACTTGCCTGGGATCACACAGCTAGTAAGTATCTGAGTCTTGCTTTAAACTCACACCTTCTTGACTACATGCAAAGGCTTCTATCAACTGCAATTACTAGCAACTAATATCACCACTAGTTAACAAATAAATCCTATGAAGTCAGGAGGAAACGAATCATTTCTCCAATTTATAAATAAAGGAAATGAGTGCAAACTAGAAATGAAGTCTTTCTGATGTATAAAAGATAGTTTGCTCTATTTATTAAAATATGATATTCTCAGGACCATTCTTTCATAGATATCATTTTTTTCTAAAAGAATTCACAGAATTAAGTTCCAATTGCTATTTAAGGAAAATTTTATTTTTGAAGTTATGTTGTCTTTCATATAGTGTATGTTATTATGGGGTGCATGGGGTGCTCAGGGAGGAGTAATATCTTTGGTATGGAGGGCTTGTCGTGCCCTCCTAGGGCAGCTCTCCAGCCTCTGACCCTCACCTGAAACCCAGCTCTCACTTGTGGCTCCCAGTAGCTGCTAGCATGCGGCAGCGGCCACACCCCGGGCAACGGCTTCGACAGGCCGTCTAAACCTTGTGAGGGTAGCCATCGAGTCGTCGTCGTCCCCTGGTGAACCAGGGCTTTGCTCACCCAGCCTGTGAAGACTGCTTCGGCAGAACAGGTGGAAGAAACCAACAAGAAGGTTCAATGGCTGAGAGGGTGACGCAGCAAAGCACTATGGAGTGCTTAGGGCATGTTGGAGCACAAAGGACAACACGGCCATCCAATGCAGCTGAGGAAGTCTCCAGACGTAACAACTTTTCGTGCCACTGGACCCAGGCTTCCAACGCCGAGAGAGTGGGACTGTCTCTGTGCATCGACTTTTCCACTTAAATCTTCATGCACAAGTGTCTTTGTGCACAAAAACACACAAAGACAATAGTCATCCTCGGTTACTGAGAGACTACTACTACTATGTTATTACTATAAAATTCTATTTTTATTGTTTTGCTGCTTGTAAGATATGCTAATTTCAGGAAATGTATGGGTGATGTTTCCCTGCATATTTGCTGGCATTTAGCAGAAAATGTTTACTAAGTTATTGGTTGTTTTATATCTATTACAATCAAGTCATTAAAAAGTTAAAGAACTAAAAGTAAAATTTACCAAGAGGGATTTGCCAATGGATTTAGCATAATTATATGACCTAAATTTCATGTCCTAATTTCATGTCATAAATTACATGTCCTAAAATTATGGAGATGGGTTTTAGAATTTGATGGATGTTCCTTATGGACTTTTAATGGAACTTTTCCTATCATGTTCCATGATATCAGTATTTTCTTGATGGCATCAAAATTGACTGAGACTAGATTGTTTTTAATTAGATAGTGAAAATGTTTTTATGGTCGTCAAAGGAAATCTTTCCTTCAAAGTGGCTTTAAGGTATTTGAAATTGCTGATTTGCCTAAGCATTAACAATTGAACTTTGAACTAATCTTTTTTTTTTAATCCAAGTTCTTTATCTTCTCCACAACAATAATAGGTGATATTGTATCAAAGGTTTTGCTAAAATCTAACTAAACTCTTTCTATAGCAATGTCTTAATTTAACAGCTAAGTACAACTCTAAAGTAATCACTAATTTCTTTTAAAGATTCATCAATAACTTCTTTAATGATATATTCTGGATTATTCCCAGAAACTGAAATCATGATTATTAGCTTATATTTTAACTGTGTTTATTTTCCTTAAAAACAAACTAAAGAAAACATTTTTTTCTTTTTGTTCATCATTCATTTTCCATGTGTTTTCAAATATTGCTGACAGTCATTCACATAGTTTTTTACTTACTTGATGATGTACTTCAGCTAGTCCAGAAAACTTGAATTAATGAAGTATAGCTATGTACTCTTTTAATTTATCCTATTTCATTTTGCATATTAACTCTCTGTTAGCTATTATCTGACACTTGAGTTGTTAGTTACTTAGTAAATAAATGTTAACTTTTCCAATCAAATTAAAACTTAACAGAAAATAACATTAAATTCATATGATAGATTGAAATTATAGATTAAAACATGGAAATATTCATGAAAATTTCCTTGGAAAGAAGAAACATTAATATCTGAATGGAACTGGGTGGATAGATTTGGAGTTAGGAAGATATGAGTTCTAATCCAAACTCAGATACTAATTGTGTGATTTTGGACAAGTCACTTAATCTTTATGTATCTTCATCTACAAAATAATGATAATGATATCTACTTCACAGTCATGAGAATTAAATAAGAGATATGTAAATTGTTTTATAAAACTTCAAGTGCTACATAAATGATAATCATTATATTTAGAACAGTAATGTTCAACTTTCTAATATGTTTTCTATGTAAGATCTTTGATATTCATTTATAATTATTCTACATTACAGCCCAGAAACCTTTTCAGAAGTATTGACTTCAGACTAGTTGAATAACTCTCAAAATGAAGCAAAGATGGTGCAAAAAGACAGTTTGCTATTGAAGTCTCTCAAATTCACCTCCAAATAACTTTTAAAAAGTCTCAAAATGAATTCTGAAAAAACAGAAAAAAAATAGTGAAATGATTTTCCTGTTCAAGACAACTTAATCAGCAGACAAGGCTATTATTGATTTGAGAAATGAAAATTAAAACAGCTCTGATATACCATATCATGCTTATTAAATTAGCTAGTGTGTCAGAGAGAGAAAATGATAAATGTTGGAAAGGAGGTCAAAAAATGTCACTAATGTACTGTTGATGGAGTGTTGAAGTGACCCATCCACTCTGGAGAGCAATTATGCCCAAATAAGTATAAAACTCAGAATACCTTTTGATCCATAAATGCAACTACTAGGCCTTTATCCCAAAGAAAGTTTTAAAGAGGGAAAATGATCTATTGGTACAAAAATGTTTATAGGAGCTTTGTGTGTGTAATGGCAAAGAAGTGGAAATTGAGGAGGTCTCTATCAATTTTGTAATTGCTAAACATATTATGGTATTCAATTTTCATGGATTATTATTTGGTATAAGAAATAATGAGCAGGATGATTTCAGAAGAACATGAAAATATTTACATGTACTGAAGCAAAGAGAAGAAAGCAGATCCAGGAGAACATTGTACTTAGTTATACCAATAATGTATGAAAATCAGCTTTGAATGACTTAATTATTCTTAGCAATACAATTATTCAAGATAATCTCAAATGATACTTGAAGAAAAAATGCTACCCACCTCTTGTGAAAGAACTGATCAAGGCAGATGCTCATTGAAGCATACTATTTTTCACTTTATTTTCTTTGAATGTTAACAATATGAGCAGTATTGAAAGATATTTTGCTTGATTGCCCATATATAACCTATATCAAATTGCTTACTTTCTCAGGTCAAAGAGCAAGGGTAGAGTCAGGGATAGAATCTGAAAATCAATATTTTAGAAAAAAAAGAATATTCAATTTGTTTTTATATGTAATTGTGAAAAAAATAAAACAATATTTTAAAAAGATATACATCAAACCTGCAAATAATTCTGAGAGCAGTTTATGTCATCACTGTCATTTCCCCAATTAATATTATAACCATCTGCCACTGCTATTATTCCCACATCCTTGAACATATCTAGCTAAAGGCACTATTCTCTCAAGGTTTAATTATATCATATCCCCTTTAGCTGTATGGACTAACTCTAGATTATTGCAAAACACTTACACCTGAGGGAAAGGGCCCAGAATTCCTTGATATCTTGCTTGTATGCTTGTATCAGCATACTGAACAGGTTAGCAGATCAGTTTATCTTCTACTTATGCAAAATTGCAATGTATTACTTTCAGTTCTCTAAAGACCACTTTACTGAGAACATCATTAAATACTCCACAGATTGTTTATGAATAGACTTCATACATGTGCTAACCAGTTGTTTGTATGTGTGTGATGTTCCCCTTATTTCTGGGCCCTGTTGCGATTCAATTATAAGACATTTCTACTTCAATTGACATAGTGTCAAGTTGCTTTAACATTTCTTTTCTTGTTAAGGCCTCTGTAAGCACCCTTCTCCCCAGCATGTGTGTTTTTGCTTCAGCAGTACTGTGGAGCATCACAACTGGTATTGAACCTAATCCCATCAAGTACCTTAGTCATGCTCTTAAATTCATTAACTAGATATTCAGGGTACCTAATGAGCTGTTCTATCTCATTATGGTTGCTCTGGCTACAAGTTTTTCTTTATCTCCTTATTAAGTACTTCAGACTTGAGTGAAGTAGAACTGCATAAAAGAGAAGATATATATATATATATATACATATATATGTATATATATATATATGTATATACATTTTTTTTCTTTAACTCATTGATTTCTTATCCAATGTAGGATACAATAGTGGTAGTCTCTTGGTGACTGAGAATGACTATTGTCTTTGTGCAGTTTCATCTACATTTACCCTCATGTGGCTTTGGAGTCCAAAGGCTGAGGCGCAAAGTTTGTGGCACATGGGGCATAGAACGCCAGTTGTTACAGGAGGTGCGGTTCTGGCCTGATATCGGTGTTCACGCGCAGCGGCAAGACATCCACGTTGTTCATCTTCAAAGGTGGTGGAGGCATGGTTAATGTGGGAGGATAAAATGGATAGGAATAAAAAATGAATCTAGTTGATTAGTTAATGCTATTCTGTCCTTCATTCCTGTTATTTTTTTTTTTACATTCTGACTCTATACTTAACTGTATGATGACTCCCCTCATGGAGGAGGAAATGTTAATTGTTCATTCTTTCTTATATTGACACTATCAAAAGAAATTTGTTATATGAGAATACATTATCTTTCTAATCAAATAAATTAGAAAAATGGGGACAGGGGTGTGGCTCATTAGATAATAGTCTGGCCTGGAGGCCATTTGAACCTAGGTTCAAATCTATCCTCAGACATTTTTAACTGCATGTCCCTAGGTAAGTCACTTAACCACAATTGCCTAGCCCTTTATACTCTTTTGCCTTGTAACTGAATATTTTTTTCTAAAGAGGAAGGTAAGGGTTTTAAAAATAAAAATAAATAGGAACATTGGACAGAAGGTAAGGAAAGGCATGTTTAGGCTCAGAAAATGATACACATCCTAAAAATTTGACTTTTCCAGAAATAAAAAGAGCTGCTTTGATAGTCATGTGAATTATTTGCAAACCCTTGATAGGTTTATTATTAGAGATTATTCATAATTCATATGGGAATTAAATAAGATGAAGAATAAAATTACATTTATATTCTTAGAGATAGAAGCAAGTCCTTGTATACCAAGATTCCAGTTAGGGAAATAGAACAAAATAAAACAAAACTCTGAAGTTAATTTTTGTCTCATGGTACTAGCTATGAATAGTGTTACTCTCAATAAAGAGAATCTTGCTTCTAGAACCCAAGTTCATTTAGAAGACCAACTAAGGAACCTCAGCAGAAGCCAAAGTCATTTCATTTATATTTTAAACCAAAACTCCACCTTTTCTGTTCAGCATATCTCTCCTAAAACTTTCCCTCTGATTTAGGTTAGGTAAACTTCCTTCATCTACATGTTATCATCTTCTACCTTTAAAAATAGTTTTCAGGCACTTAATTTTTGAAAATTACAAAGTACTGCCATTTTCTCAGATACCAGGAGTTTGTAGGAACTTATTAAGAATCAGCAATGAACTAGGCAGAATTTGCATCATTACATGTGTGTAGTCATTACAGGTTTTAGAACCATCACACAAAAATTATTTAATTTGAAAGTTAAAACAATCTAATGTGGTGATTATAGACTGATGATTACAAGAATCAATACCCTAATTTATATGCTTACTTGAAAATGTATTAACTAGTAAAAATGTATACACACATGTGAGTATGCAGGGATATAGACATGCAATTGGACAAATATATAAATGCCAGCATTTAACAATTGTTATGTATATATACGTATATGTCTATGCATACACATGTGTAGATGGTAAAGCTAGCTAAATAATTGTATGTATTTGTAATGTGTCTATATTTTTTATTTTGATATTTTTCCCATGTCTCTGTTATTTTAGAAAACCATCATAGAATATCTCAACATTATACTTTATGATGGATACTACTTCAATTTTCTTTGATTTTATATTTCCCAAGATAGTTTGTAGTTTGTCTTTAACTAGAAACAAAAAACAATTCATTTCAAAATGTGGATTGTTTTCTTTTAGTAAGTATTTAGAATATATTTTATATGATATACTTATTTGCATTAGAATTAGAATTGTTCTATTTTTTTAGAAAAAAAATTATATACTAATTCTGTACACATACTCATTTCACCTCCAAAATTTAATTTTATCTTACTCTGTCTAAATTTTAGAATATCTTATGTCTTTAGGAAATTTGACAGTTAATCAAAAATAATAATTTATTAATGCTTTATAAAAGAAACAAGTAAACACAGCCCTTTTTTCATATAGAAACTGTAGTAGAGAGTGAATATTCCACAAAGTGTATTCATTGATAAGGAAGAGAGAAATAGATTGTAGTCACAGAGATCAAGGTATAGGGGATACTAAATGTTGTAATGAAATGTCAATTTGAATAAGGAAGTTACAAGAGAAGACAGTGAAGAAATGAAATAAGTTATGATCTTGTACATTGTCACATACATCAGTATTCTAATGGTCTTCTTAAAGTTCTCTAGGATTGATTAGTTATCATCAGAAGAAAGCATAAGATATCTAAAGAAATATAACATTAGAAGAATTTTCTTCCTGTCAAAATTCAATAAAAGTCTTCCCGTCTGATGTACTTAAATGACAATCAAATGAAGAACTAGGAAATCCTTTAGGAATAGTAAGCAGGAAGCAAATGTGCTCAAAATTCACAAAACTCATTTTGAACCTCTGTGAAATCTGAACCAAAACAATAAAGCATAGTTATCAGAATGCTGGACCATCAAAATAGAAGAAATGCAGTGGGTGTCATTGGGTGTCATAAAATATACTTTCACTTTCATTAATAATGGCAGTGACTAGTCCAAGATACTACCTGCGATAGAACAAGAAGAAGCCCATTTAAATTTTATCTGGGAAACTCAGCAGTAAATCAAGAAGGTATATGTGTTTATATATCATCTGTGCCCAATAGAATACATCAACTATGAAAAAATGATGTTCTGTGATGGATCTGGTATTTACCACCATATGGATTTAAATAAGTAAGGAAAATTAATCTTAAAGATTTTTCTACTTTTTAAAAATTATGTTATTGTTACTAATTAAAAAATAGCACTGGGTAGTCAATGGTAGATTTTAAAAATCTAACAAAATATTAGGCACCATTGTTTTTTTTTGTGAATGCCTTAAGTAATTCCATTTGACTTGTTCATGATTTATTGATTCCTATAATAAACTTTGCCTTTTCACACAAAGCTATAGGAGACATTGCCTTACTCTTAGTACTGATCTTGATTTTCTCAAGTGGTCAGTTATAAAACATTCTGCATTTTTTCCCTATTTCCTCAGTAGCAGTTTCTGGGAAGATTTTTCAGAGCTATACATAAACAAATTAATACTTTAGGTGATTGAGAAATAATCAATACCAAAATGGAAATTTCCAAAATTGATTTACTTTTTTTTTAATGTTTTTTTTAATGTAAATCAAAGCTGAATTTCCTACATTTTAGATCAAAGGCAAAGCTTTCATTATTCCTTCCCAATGACCATTTCTAAACAATTAAGATAAGCAGAAGTAAAAAGATTATTTTGTCTGTTATTACTGCAATTACCTTCTTTGTAAATGAGATTTTATTATGTTTTACCATATGTAGAACTCCACTTTAACATATAGCATACTGATGGTAGTAAGTAGACAGAAAGATATTCTAAAAGTCACTGACCTATATACACACCTTCTCATTTAGGATCATGATAGCTTGGTGACAATAGTCAAAGTCTCTGAGCTATTTGGAAATTAATAAAAAAGCTATATATCAGTGTTCTCTACCTCATTATTGTGAATACAAGTCAAGCAACAATTATATGAGGAGAAATAGATGACATCAGGTACATGACAACATATTAAGAAGACAGATTGTTTCTTTCTACTTGAGATCTGTTTCAATTTTTTTAAAAGCCTGATAGATTGATGGTTTAATCCAAAGAGTACACCCTTCCTGATAGTTCCATATCTTTTCATATTCTATGATCTTCTTTTCATGGCCTTCACTAAATCCTCTCTATGGGGTCTATCCAAGGAACAGAGACCACTCCAATTCTTTACCAAATCTAGACATAATTAATTTAATACCTTGCCTTTTTATCTGTGGTTTCTTTCCCCCACAAATGTGCATACTTTTTCTGCAATACAAATATTAATATTTTCAGAATCTGTGGTTTTCTTTATTTTCCTGTAGGGAATTCTTACAATCCAGTGCAACAAAGATTCATTCATTAGGTACTATAAGCATGAAAGTGTGCTAGAACCTGGAGGTAAAAAGACAAAATGAAAGACAGTGCCTTCCCTCAGTGAACTTTTATTCTACTTGCTAGGTAGAAATGTAAATTCTGCATTTGTAGATTGCAGCATATTTTTAAAGTTCTATAGTTCTCTGGAGACCATAAATTTAAAGTGACTTTTACATAGTCAAATAGATAGTGTAAGTTATGTAATATCACAGGACATGCATCATAATATAGCTAACATTTCTATAACACCTATTGGGTTCTAAGCACTATGTTCTTTATAGAGAAATTATGTATGGTTTCTTAGACTCTTATGTTCATAGATTGTTAGAACCTTACAGGCAATTTATTTTAACCTCTACCTTCATAGAAGTTCTCTATAAACTTTACAAGGGCCTTTATACATATCCACAATACATAATAATACTATCAGAGTTTTGTTTTCTATTATCATTTGCAAAATCATGTCTCTAAGGGATGATTTCCCATCTTCTTCCTAAACTGCATTTTTATCTATGTATTCTATTACTCCACTTGAAAAATCTTATTTGTTTCTTTGACACTGACAATGACAAGTCTGCACTAACTATTTGATCTCTCCTTCTGTTGCAGTATCTTTCCCAGTCTTGTTAACTTCCTGACATTTCCCCCTGGATATATCAGATGATGCTAAACTCAACACAGTGAAGGCAGAAAATCTTATATTTTCCCTTGAGTTGGAGGAAACATCCTTTTCCCTACATGCCTCAGATTATTTAATAGATTTTCTTAGGTATCTAAAATCAGATGATTTACTTTTTGTAGAATTTTGGTTGCCAAGTTTTTTATTTGTTTGCTTCTTTTTCATATTTTCATGTTATATACAAAAGAACACAATCTTATATTCCTTATAAAATTAATAAATAAAAATAATAAGTCTTAGTAGATATAATTAACTCAAGCATTTGCCTCTGCTTCAGTAAATTTTGAAAGTACAAATGTCAGATCCATTTCATATTCATGTAGTCTTGGTCACTTGTTAAAATTCCTGGTGATAGAATAAGAAATTTGATCTGTATTAATGCCACTTTTTAGCCCTCATGACTAACCAAGTTGTTTTGATTTTGGGACTCTCTTCCTTCTAGTGAAGAGGCACCTCATTTTTATTCATTCTGATTGGTTTCCTTGACTTTTTCATTATACACAGCAAAATAGCCTTGCTAGATGACTGGCATGGTGTTTTGGTGTGATATATGCAAAGCAAGGAATGCACATATAATGTTAAAGATTTGACTTCCCTAGAGATATGAAAGAAGCAGAAGAGAATAGATGTTCTCTTGTTGTCATCTTTGGTTATTAAATCCAAAGTTTCTAATACAGAATGGAAAACAAATTTGTTAGTGCATGTTGAGATAAGTACCTTTCCTTATTTTGCTAAACTTTTTTTCTTTCCTTTAACAATTTTTATTTTTCAAATTACATGTAAAACCAATTTAAAAAAACATTTTTTGTTAAATTTGAATGCCAAAATATTGCATTCCTTTCTTCCTCTTCCCTCTTTGAGAAGCACTCATTTGACATAGATTATACATGTATAGTCTTGCAAAAAATATTTCCATATATCATATTTGAAAGATAAAACAGACCACCTAAAAAACTCAAGAAAAATAAAGTAAAAAAAAATATGCTTCAAACTGCATTCAGACTCCATTATTCTTTTTCTGGTGGTAAGTAGAATTTTTCAGAATACATTCTTTAGAATTGTTTCAGATTGTCATATTGCTGAGAACAGTTAAGTGTTTCATGGTAACTAATCATACAATACTGTTTCTTATAGGACAATAGTATCACAATCATTTACCACAGCTTGTTTAGCTATTTCTCAATTGATGGATATTTCCATAACTTGCAACTTTTTTGGCACCATAAAAAAATAAGCTGCTTTAAATATTTTCTTGTAAAAGTAGCTCCCTTTTTCTTTTTAGTTTAGTTTCTCTTTGGGATAGAGAACCAGTTGTGGTATTGCTAAGTCCATAGATATGCGTGATTTAATAAATCTTTGGGCATAGTTACAAATTGCTGTACAGAATGGCTGGATCAACTCACAACTCTACCAAAATGGCATTAGTGCCACATTATTTTATAAGTTCCCTCTAACTTGTCATATTAGCCAATATCATAGATGTAAGGGGTTATCTCAGAATTGTTTTAATTTGTGCATCCCTATTCAAAAGTGATTTAAGGCATTTTTTCACATGACTACTGTTGTTTGATTTCTTCTTCTAAAAACCACCTCTTCCTATCTTTCAATCATTTATCAATTGGTTAATGACATGTATTTTTTCTAAATTAGATTTTTTCCATATATATGTATACATAAATAAATGAGAAATTAAAATTTTATCAGAAAAACGCTATAAAATTTTTCCATTTTTTTGTTTCCTTTTAATCTTGGTTGAACTATTTTTGATTGTACAAAAACTTGAATGTAATAAAAAAATTCTCATGTTATATCTTGTAATGTTCTCTACCTGTTTTTGTAAAAAAATTCTTTCTTTATCCAGAGATATGATGGATAAGTTCCCCAAACTACTGTAAATTTGCTTACATCATCCTTCATATCTCAATCATGTATCCATTTTGATCTTATCTAAATATATATATATATATATATTCTGAGAAGTTTATCTATACTTAGATTATCAGTTCTCTGAGAAACTTTATCAGATGAATTCTTGTCCCAATACCCAGTATCTTTGTGTTTATCAAACATTAGATTATTATGTTAATTTAAAACTATATATTGTGTACCTAATCTATTTCACTAGTTCATCACTTTATTTGGTAACCAGTGCCAGATTATTTTGATGACTATTCCTCTGTAATATACTTTGAGATCTGATATTGATAGGCCAGCTTTCTTCATATTTTTTCATGAATTCCCTTAATATTCCCTTTATTTTCCAGATGAATTTTATATTTTTTCTAGACATTTTGGACACTGAATAAGTAAATAAATTTAGGGAAAATTGTCATTTTATTATGACTCAGTCTACCTATGTGCATTTAAATTTCTCAAATTGTTTGGATGTGATTTTATTTGGGTGAAAAGCATTTTGTAGTTGTATTCATATAAATCTGGATTGCCTTGGCAGGTAGACTCTCAAGTATGTTATATAGTCTACTATCTTTTTAAGTGGACTTTTTCTTTCTATCATTCTTTACTGGACTTTGTTGGTAATATATTGAAATGCTTATTTAGATTAGAAAGTTTTTTTTTTTCTTTAAGAGAAATGAATCAACTAGAAATTCATTACTACTCTGTGTTGGTATATCTCTGAGCAGATAATCAAAAACTACTCAGTATTAATAAAGGGATACAAACTTATTTTCCCTAATCCAAATGTATGAAGCATGAACATGGCCTCCATCCTTTTTGTGGTAATACTTTGGTATTCATAGATGAGGTCATTGGGCCTGAATCAGTATCAAAAGACCATAGATGGCAAAATAATTTGAGTCACTCTAGTCTAAAGCTTTTATTTTACTGGTGAAGAGACTGAAATCACTTTAGGTTAGAAGATGTTACATGGATCATACAGACAGTCAGGATCAGGTATCAGGAAATTGCTATCATCCCTCTTTCTCATCATTCTGGAATGTAATCTCATTCTTTCATATTCTTCCATAATGAACACATGACTATGTAAAGGATCTATACTTTTTTCCTCTGTGTAGGAATTCTCTCCACTATGAGCACAGATTTAATAATATATAACTTAGTGATTAAGTATAAGGAAAATTAAAGATAGTGCATGAAGTTTAAGTAGCATGACCCAGGTAAAATAGCTAAGTTATCCTCAGAAGCAAAATATGAAAGTCAGGTTCACACTGAAAGTCTGGGGCTATATCTAAGATGCCATGCTTCCTCTGTGTTACCACCTTGAAAAAATAATCCTTCTAGACAGTTTATACATAGCATTTATGTTTCTAGCTTCCCACTATAAATGGCTACTATTTAAACTAAGCTTCATTAACATCTTTCTAGAATTAGTTTCTAATCTAATAATAAGTAATGGGAACATATCCTAAAGAAGTCTACTAGATTATGCAGAAGATAATTAATTTAATGTTCCATTGACAAAGAAATATTATGTTAAAATGTGTCACTCAGGATTGTACATTGGTTAAAGTCATCAAAAAGGAAGGGGATTTTTTACTTATTTTAGAATATGACCTCATAAAATATGTCTTCAAAACTCTTTCATGTCATACAAATGATTCTTCTTATTGAAACATGATCTTAAATTAAGTTCTTTGGAAACCACACAGTTGTGGTGATTCCATGTGGTGATTCTCCATGATTCCATGGAGAACATGGTCATAATTCCTGCCCACCATACAAAAACTACTGATGGTCAGGGAAAGCTGCAGGTAAATCAATATTATTCTGTTCTTTAATTTTAGTTTCTGAGGTCTTAAAATTTTTAGTCTCAAGGGTTAAGTAAGTCAGTAGAGATCAAATCCTAGGAAAATAGATTTATGCTTCCAAACTGAAGACATTGTTTCCTTTTAAAAATTCAATACCATAATTTATATTGAGAATTAAAATTTTCAGGAAGATTTCTTCATATCGACTTGTCAGCATATTTTTTCCCAAAATAGTAGTCTATTTGGGATATCACATTAATATTAGAATATCCAAAATTATGTAGCATGCAAGGATTCAGATTTTAGATAGTTCCTTGTGAAATGACTGTCCAGGCTCATTCTATTTGGTGATGTTAGCAGTATTTGTGGAACTGAAATAAGCTACCAAATTTCTCAATATTTTTCTCTTAAATAATTCTCTAAGCATAATTTTTGTTATTATATTTAGTTCAGATGATCTTTAGTTACTTCAGAGAAAGAGAAAATGTTTTCATTCTCTGGGATTTTGATTTTGATCAATCAATGGAGGAAGAGTTTTTTGATCATATGACCTTTCAGAATGTCAAGGTCCAGGTATTGACATCCCTTCTATTTAATACACCTGAATTCAGAGGTATACAGTGCTAGTTTTTAGACTATGATGTCATTTAATTTTTTAGATTATCTGTTATTTGAAATTATTTCTGTAAAAATTTCCCAACACAATTCTAAAATCCACTTAACCTAAATTTAACTTAAATGGAATTATTGATAAGGAATTTTAGAAAATCTCAAGGGCAACAGTAGAAATAGGCACTTACCAATTTTAGACACCATATTTTTGGTGCAAATTGTGCTAGGCATTTGAGCAGATAATAAGTTTGGATAAGACACAGCCTCTGATTCTTAAACTTATAGAGTAGGTGAGGAATAGGATACCAACATAAAAAGTAATATAAAATGATATAATAATTTCATTAAAATATCACAAAAAAGAAGTAATATTGTATTATTACCAAAAAAATCTGTGGCTGATGTATTAATTAAGCTGCATATTACAGGGTAAATAGGAAGGAAGGAAAACCAATATCACATTCATTTTCTATTGATATAGTTCTTTCAGGTGGTGGGTTTCTTGGCTACCTTAATTGTATCTGCTTCTTTGTCATACTCTGTTCTATACCTTCTATAAAGGTTTGCTTTGTTTTGTTTTTCATATTTATGGCATTATTTGTTCAGTTATACATGTATCCAACTCTTCATGACCTCATTTACCAAAGCACACGAATATTGTTCATGAAGTATTCTTAGAAGTATAAAAGATAACCTAACTAATGTAAAAGAGAATTTTTTACTCTATTGTCTATGCTGAGTTAACACTAACTTAAGTACCTCACTATATTGTGAAGACAGGATTAACTCTCTTTTCTCTACCTTTTAATTGAATCAACACAAGCTTGAACTAGGTGGTGGAGCTAGCCAACCACTTAGGAATTCACACTGTCAGAAACTCAATCAGCTAGGATGAGTAGTCACCTCTTCAGAAGGTGAATTTTAGAAAATTCATACCCTTAGATGAGAACTTAAGCTTCAGAAGGTGAGAACTTAAGCTTCAGAAGGTGAGAACTTAAGCCTCAGAAGGTGAGAAGTCAATCCCACAAACACTGCCCCTATAGGAAGTGGTAGACAATTTGGATACTGTGATTGGCCCTTGTGAAGAGGGGAAGGGACAAGAAGCTACCATAAAAGCCACAAAATCCTTTGGCTTGAGGAGATTTTCTTTGAGAAGATAGTCTGAATAGTGTCTTCTGGAGATAGTCTTTGAGGGAGCTTCTCTGGAGACTGAGGCTTAGATTGTGGGCTTGGATCTTGGTTTCAATTTAGACTCTGACTTCTGAACCACTTCTTTGGTGAGTGAAAGGCTGACTCCTTTCCTAGTTTCTAAAGAGACTAGCTTTCATCTTGGAGGTGGCCATGTAGTTACTAACTGCCAGCCTTCCTGGTTGAGAGCTACTTAATCTCTGCCTGGATTGAGCAGACCCAGAGTAATACTTTTAGGTTGATACAATAAATAACCTCTATGGCCTCTTCACATTTCTCTGCTTTCTTGTTTCCTTTCCATTTTGTAAATACATTTCTGACTTGAGATATAATAAATATTAATGACTACATAATTTCATGAAATTATTTCCAACCATTAAATTTGACTCTTATACTAAGCAATTCCAATACATATTGATTATGTTATATTTCTCTATAATTATATATTCTCTGTATGTAATCCTACTAGATAATCACTACTTTATTTAATAATAGTTAATCATAATTGCTATAATCATAATAGACTTAATATTAAGGAATGATTCCAATTACTAATTGATTAAGTAACTTTATATAAGAGACAATAAATAATTATGGTATGCTTTAAATTATCAATAGAATCCCCTGTAGAAATCTTTGCCTAGGAAAATTTATGTATGCCATCAATCTTGGAAGTCTTCAGATGGGTCTGAGGCTATTACCTGATTTGGCTCTGAAACTAAAGAATAATATTGTCTCTCCTCATTATCACCATATATGGAATAGAGGGTTACATAATCTGACCTACAGAAAAGAGAGATGATAAGACCTGACCTTCTTGTCTATAGTGGGTTCAGACTTCACAAGAAAAATCCAAAATGACCAGCCTCTAATGAAAGATGACCTTCATGCTAAGGGAAAAAAAAATCCCACTTTCCTTGCCTCCAGGGGAAGACCTTCTTGCAAGAAAGATCCTGCTTGTCAGACCTTTTCTAACCTGAATTTATATAGTCTAGCTCTATATAAATATCATTTCAGTACAAAGGCTCAGTCTCTCAGGATACTGGGGAATCTGAAGACCATGGATTTGTGTGAAATGTGCATTCACACTAAATTCTCTTTCAGTCAGAAGTTTGGTCCCAGTATTTTTGGAGTGGTTTACCATTTCCATTTATATATTTACATCAGAGGGTAATATATAATTAAGGAAGTTTATTATCTTAGTCTTGTAATTTTTAGATGTCTCCAAGACTGTAAATAACAGAAATCTTGCTGATCTACACTTTTAGAGAGAGTTTACTCATTTAGGGGTTCATTACACCTATCTTCTCAAGATCCAGTTTTTGGCCTTCTCACTGCTGTTATTCCTGCCTAGACTTCCATTAAATTCTTCATCTCATAATTGTAAACTTTTTGTCAGAGTCCTTCAAAATTGTGCTAAAATTGGGCATGTGCTAGTCAATAACAAATCAGAAATAACTATCTGCCCACCTGGCCTGTCCTAAGCCAAGCTAGAGCCACCATTGGCACTTGTGAGGCACAGGAAGTGAGGTAGGGAACAGCCTCTGGAATTCGCTAACTTCCTCTAGAGAGTGCTAGACACCAGTTGGTGTTAGAAACTTGAACAGAGAGGAGGCCCGCAGACAGCTTCCCTTCAGATCAGTCACGTGAGTCAAGGACTGATTTCTTCCATATTGGCCCTTTGGGCCTAAACTCCCTCTGCCTTGGTCAGAGGTTGAGTAACCCCTTTCCCTTTTCTCCTCTCTCCTTCTCTCCCTCTCCTTTTCCCTATTCCCATTGTGATTAAACCTCCATAAACTCCATTCTGACTTGAGTGTTTCATTTTAGGAATTTCATAAGTAAATTCCTTGGCGGCCATTGTTCAATAGTATAATAATCTTAAAAGGTGAAAATTTTCACCACAACAGAAGACACCATGAAGATGCCTCCAAAGACCACAAGCTGTGCACAAGAAGATCAAGACTGAATTTTGGGTGTGGTTGATTGAATATTTAATTTGTATATATACCCTTATGCCCCTACCTGGCTTTTTGTCAATGCACCTGGTAATCATTGATTTGTTTGTTTTTTTCCCTCTTATCCTCAAATTATTGTAATCTTTAAGTTGATTATGTTTCCATGACCCTTTTGGGGAAACTGGTTTCCCAATACGATTACAGGGGGTTAATGTAAAATGGAGATTTGAAACCTGGACTTCAATCCCCAGAAGTCCTTGGTACTTCCCAGAATTCCCTATAATCTCACCTGAGTCCCCAGCTGGGCGAGAACACAATTTGTATTTAAACTGGCTGAAGTGCCTACTTTGGCCTCTCTCTCTCTTCCTGTACTCCGAGATTGCAAGATGTAGTGAGTATGCTAAGCGCAGGGATTCTGAATTGGCTAATCAGCCATGGACACGTGGTTTTCTACTTTGTATTCTTAACTCTAATAATCCTTAATAAACCTCACAAAATATAATAATTTAATTATTAAAAACTAATTTAACTTTTACAACATGTGCCATCGATCAATACCCATTTCCTTATTATTATTATTATTTGCACTAGGGTGATCTTTTAGAGTCCACATTCCCAGTCATAGCCTCCCTGACCCATATGATCAAGTAGTTGTATTTCTTCCATGTTTCTTTTCCCACAGTTCTTCCTCTGGTTATGGATACCATTTTTTCTCATATTTCGCTCCAAGTAGTTCTGGAAAATTGCACTGCTACTAGTAGAGAAGTCCATTACATTTGAATTTCCCACAGTGTATCAGTCTCTGTGTACAATGTTCTTCTGGTTCTGTTCCTCTGACTCTGCATCAATTCCTGGAGGTCATTTCAGTTCCCATGTAATTCCTCCACTTTATTATTCCTTTGAACAAAATAGTATTCCATCACCAACAGATATCATAATTTGTTCAGCCATTCCCCAATTGGAGTGCATGCCCTCATTTTCCAACTTTTTGCTACTACAAAATGCACAGCTATGAATATTCTTGTACAAATATTCTTCCTTATTATCTCTCTGGGGTACAAACCCAGCAGTGCTATGGCTTGATCAAAAGGCAGAAAGTCTTTTAGTGCTCTTTGGGCATAGTTTCAAATTACCTTCCAGAATTGTTGGATCAGTTCACAGCTACACCAGCAATGCATTAATGCCCCAATTTTGCCACATCCCCTCCAACATTCATTACTTTTCTTTGCTGTCATGTTGGCCAATCTGCTAGGTGTGAGGTTATACCTCAGAATTTTTTAGATTTTCATTTCTCTGATTATAAGAGATTTAGAACACTTTTTCATGTGCTTATTAATAGTTTTGGTTTCTTTAAATGAAAATTGCCTATTCATGTCCCTTGCCCATTTATCAATTGGGGAATGGCTTGATTTTTTGTGCAATTGATTTAGTTCCTTATAAATTTGAGTGAATAGACCTTTGTCAGAGGTTTTTATTATAAAGATTGTTTCCCAATGTGTTGCTTCCCTTCTAATTTTGACTGCATTGGTTTTGTTTCTACAAAAAATTTTAATTTAATGTAATCAAAATTATCTATTTTGCATTTTGCAATTTTTTCTAACTCTTGCTTGCTCTTAAAATCTTTCCTTTCCCAAAGATCTCACCAGTATATTATTCTGTGTTCACATAATTTTCTTATTTTTTCCTTCTTTATGTTCAAGTCATTCACCCATTCTGAGTTTATCTTGGTATAGGGTGTGAGATGTTGATGTAAACTTAATCCCTCCCATACTTTTTTCCAAGTTTCCAGCAGTTTTTTGTTGAATAGTAGATTTTTGTCCCAAAAGCTGAGATCTTTGGGTTTATCATAGACTGTCTTACTGAGGTCACTTACCCCAATTCTATTACACTGATCCTCTCTTCAGTCTCTTATCCAGTACCATTGGTTTTGATGATCACTGCTTTATAGTACAGTTTAAGATCTGGTATTGCTAGGCAACCTTCCATTGCATTTTTTTCCTATTATTTCCCTTGATATTCTTGATCTTTTCTTCTTCAAAAATAAAATTTGTTGTTGTTATTTTCTAATTCCATAAAAAGATTTTTGGTAGTTTGATGATTATGTGCCCAAATAAGTAAATTTATTTGGGTAGGATTATAATTTTTATTATGTTAGCTTGTCCTACCCATGAGCAATTAATGTTTTTCCATAATTATTTTTCCATCTAATTTTAATTGTGTGGAGAGTGTTTTATAGTTGTGTTCATATACTTCCTGTGTTTGTCTTGGCAGATAGATTACTGAGTATTTTATATGCTCTCTAGTGATTTTAAAGGGAATTTCTTTTTCTAACTCTTGCTGCTGGGTTGAGTCAGAATTTTATAAAAATGCTGATAATTTATATGGGTTTATCTTATATCCTGCAACTTTGGTAAAGTTGTTCATCATTTCCACTAGCTTTTTAGTTGATTCTCTAGAATTCCTTAAGTAGACCATCATATCATCTGCAAAGAGTGCTAGCTTGGTATCCTCATTGCCTATCTTAATACCTTAAATTTATTTTTCTTCTCTAATTGCTACTACTAATGTTTCTAGTACAATGTTAAATATTAGAGGTGATAATGGGCATCTTTGTTTCACTCCTGATCTTATTGTGAAGGATTCTAGTTTATCCTCATTGCAGTTGATGTTTGCTGATGGTTTTAGATATACAATGTTGATTATTTTTAGAAAAGGTCCATCTATTTCTATGCTTTCTAATGTTTTCAATAGGAGTGGACAGTGTGTTTTTTTGAAGGCTTTTTCTGCACCTATTGAGATAATCATGTGATTTTTGTTGGTTTGCTAGTTTATATGGTCAATTATGTGGATGGTTTTCCTAATGTTGAACCATCCCTGCATCCCTGGTATGAATCCTACTTGATCATGGTGAATGATCCTTCTGATCACTTGCTGGAATCTTTTGGCTAGTATTCTATTTAAGATTTTTGCATCTATATTCATTAACAAGATTGGTATATAGTTTTCTTTCTCTGTTTTTGACCTGCCTGGCTTTGAAATCAGTACCATATTTGTGTCATAAAAGGAATTTGGTAGAATTCCTTCTTTGTTTTGTCAAATAGTTTGTATAATATTGGGATCAGTTCTTTGAATGTTTGATAGAATTCACTTCAGAATCCACCTGGATCTGGGGATTTTTTCTTAGAGAGTTCTTTGATGTCTTGTTCAATTTCTTTTTCTGATATGGGGTTGTTTAGGTAATCTATTTCTTACTCTGTTAGTTTAGGCAATTTATATTTTTGTAAGTATTCATACATATCACCTGGATTGCGATATTTGTTGCCATATAATTGAGCATAATAGTTTTTAATTATTGCCTTAATTTCCTCTTCATTAGAGGCGAGGTCTCCATTTTCATTTTGGATGCTGTCTATTTGGTTTTCTTCTTTCCTTTTTTTAATTAGACTGACCAGTTCTTTGTCTATTTTATTTGTTTTTCCAAAGTACCAGCTTCTAGTCTTGTTTATTAAATCAATAGTTCTTTTACTTTTACTTTTTATTAATTTCTCCTTTGATTTTTAGGATCTCTTATTTAGTCTTCATCTGAGGATTTTAATTTGTTCACTTTCAAGATTTTTAATTTGCATGCTCAATTCATTGTCCTCTGTCCTCCCTAATTTGTTAGTATATTAACCTAAGCAAATAAATTTCCCCCTGAATACTGCTTTGGCGGCAACCTATTGATTTTGAAAGGATGTCGTATCATTGTCATTTTCTTCATTGAATATAAATTGTTTCTATGATTTGTTCTTTAACCTATTTTGGAGAAACATATTATTTAATTTCCAATTAATTTTTCATTGGCCTCTACCTATACCCTTACTAATTGTTATTTTTATTGCATTTTTGTCAGAAAAGGTGGCATTTATTATTTCTGTTCTTTTTCACTTGTGTGCAATGATTTTATGCCCTAGTACATGGTCAATCATTGTGAATGTACCATGTGCTGCTGAAAAAAATGTGTATTCCTTTTTGTCCTTATTTATTTTTCTCCACATGTCTACTAACTCTAATTTTTCTAATATTTTATTCACTTCTCTTCTGTCTCATTTATTTTTTGGTTTGATTTATTTGATTCTGATAGAGCATGGTTCAGGTCTCCAACTAGTATAGTTTTTTCTATCTATTTCATCCTTGAGCTTCACTAGTTTATCCTTTAAAAATTTGGATGCTATGCCTTTTGGTGCATACAGGTTGAGTACTGATATTTCCTCATTGTTTATATTGCCTTTTTCCAGGATGTAATTACCTTCCCTATCTCTTTTAACTAGATCTATTTTTACTTTGGTTTTGTCAGATATAATGATTGAGATATCTGCCTTCTTTTTATTAATTGATGCCCAATAGATTTTTCGCCATCCACTTACTTTTAGATATGCATATCTGCCCTCCTCATGTGTGTTTCTTGTAGATAACATATGGTAGGGATTTGGTTTCTGATCCACTCTGCTATTTGTTTCCACTTTACAGGTGAGTTCATACCATTCACATTCAAAGTTATGATTACTACTTTTGTATTTCTCAACATTTTCATTTTCTCTCCTTGTCCTGCTCTTTCCTCTTTCCTCATTTCCTTCTACATCAGTATTCTGTTTTTAATCCTGACCTTTATTTTACTTTCCTTTTCACCACTCCCTTTTTATTCCTCTCTTAATTTTCTTTTGGTGTCTTTTTAAGCTACCACACCCACTCTCCCCCTTGAATTACTTCCCTCCCCACCCTCCCTTTCTTCCCCCTCTCTTTTTATTCCCCTTTTGTTTTTTTTAGTCTATTAAATTCTCTTGACCCTCTTTCCCTCCCCCCTTTTTAACTCCTCTCCACACTCCCCACCCCCTTAATTTTCCCCTCTCAACTTCCCTATAGGGTAAGATAGAGTCCAATACTCAAATGAGTCTAAATGTTCTTTCCTCTTAGAATTGATTCCACTGAGAATAAGGTTTGAGTATTACCTTTTAGCACTCTCTTCCTCTCCTTCTTATAGTTGTATTCTTCCCCTCCCTCTGCCCTTTAACTTTTTGTGTAGTATAGGTTATCCTAATTTTTTATTCCTTCAAGATTCTCTTGATGCCATCCCCCCCTTTCTTTCTTCTTTTTTTATATATAATTTTAAACCACTTAGTACTCCAATCTCTACCTATAGATAATTCTTCTAACTACTATAATAGTAAATATAATTTTTGACACTTACAAATAACATTTTTCCATATAGGAATATAAACAAGTTGGCCTTATTTGAGGCCCTTAGTGAACCAAAAAAAAAAAAGCTTCTCTTTTTTATTTACCTTTTCATGTTTCTCTTGCTTTTTGGATTTTTATGTCAAATTTTCTACTTAGTTCTAGTCTTTTCTTTACAAACATTTGGAGGTCTTCTATTTTGTTCAATGCAAATACTTTCCCTTGGAAGTATATAGTCACTTTTGATGGGTAGGTGATCCTTGGTTGAAGACCCATTTCTCTTGTGTTTTTGAATATCATATTCCAAGCCTTGTGGTCTTTTAGTGTGAAGGCTGCCAGATCCTGTGTAATCCTGATTACTATTCCTTGATATCTGAATTATTTCTTTCTGGCTTCTTGTAAAATTTTCTCCTAAGCTTGGAAGTTCTTTAATTTGGAAATTACATTCCTGTGGGTGACTTTTGAGGATTTAGTGTGGTGGGTGATCTATGGACTCTTTCAATGTCTATTTTGCCCTCTTGTTGCAGAATCTCAGGGCAGTTTTCTTGGATAATTTCTTGTAGTATGGTGGCAAGTTTTTTTTTCAAGTTTTCAGGTAGGTCTATGATTCTCAAATTATCTCTCTGACTTCTATTTTCAAGGTCAGCCACACTCTCAGTGAGATATTTTTTGTTGCTTTCTAATATGCCACTTTTTGGCTTTGCTTTATTAATTCTTGCTGTCTTGTGAGATCATTCATTTCTACTTGAGCAATTCTATATTTTAATGACTGGTTTTCAGCTATCTTTTGATTTTCCTTTTTTGTTTGATCTATCCTTCTTTTCATGACTTCCAGAAGGTCATTTTTGTTCTTAATTTCCTTATTATTTCACTTGATTTCTGGGCTTCAATTTACAAGTGGGAGATCCTGTCTTTTAAACTGTTATTTTCTTTTTGGACTATTTCCCACTTTTCTTGCCACAACTCTTCCATTTTTCTGACAATCTTGGATTTAAATTCTTCAAGAACTTATGACCAATTTCCATTTTTTCCCAAAGATTTGGGTGTGTTTAATTGTTGGTCATCTTCTGCTGCCTTTTATTTAGTCTGGGTTTTTTGGTATAAAAATTATCAAGGGTCAAAATTTTCTTCTTCTTCTTCTTTTTTTTTTTGGTGTTTGTGGATTGTAATTCCTGGGAGTTGGTGGCTATTACATTTTTCCTTCCTGGTCATATGTCTAAGTGAGGAATGTGGGTGATCTTTGTATTGGTCTCTGGAGAGGTTTTTTCCCCTGAGGATATTTTTCCCCAGTTCTCAGTAGTGTCTATCTGGCAGCACTAGAGAAGTTTTCATCCAGAGGCTTTGTTTTGGGTCTCTGGCATTTTGCTTTGAGCCTCCCCTCTCTGCCTAAGCTCTCTGCCCTATCTCCACATTTCCTCCACCTCCAGGGGTCCCTAGTCTTTCTGTTCTTACAAGCAGGTCTGGCCCCTGAGAACTTAGAGGTTGCCTGGAAGAGGTCTGGGTGTAGGGAAATCTCTGTATTGTGCACTGGGGTGGTTTTAGCCTAAGGACTTTTTTATGATTTTCCGTGGTGTTTTTTGCTGTGAGCCACCATCTCTCCTCAAACTCTGCAACCCCCTATCTCCACATTTCCTCAGCCTCACAGTGTGCCAAGTCTAGTTTCTCTTAGGGTAAGTCTATTTTGAACTCAGCCATACTCCCTCCTAGAACTTAATAGTTTGTCTGGTGTAAAAGGTAGGTGAAGTGGGGGAGGGGTGGTGAGCTCGACCTTTGGTCGTGGAAATTTTACCCCCTTTTAGGGTGGAAATGTCCTAACTTTGCCTACCTTCTGTGCTGTGTCCTACCTTGGAACTCCTTCATTTGATCTTGGTTTTGTCTATTTGAGGTACTCTTTCTTGATCAGTGGAGAGGAGAAGAGCTCTGCTCCTACTCAGTAGGCATTTTGACCAGAACTCCTTCTCTTTAGAAATCTTGAAGAGGATTTCCCATACACATATTGCACTCAGCATATCTAGAACTAAAACTTGTTACATTTTGTCCATATTTTCTTAACTTTCTAATTTCCCTGTTAATATCCCCTAGTCACCAAGGCTCAGAAGCTAGGTTTCACCCTGGACTCTCTACTTAAACCAGTCAATCATCAAGTCCTATAATTTCTACTGTAAGGGTCAAATTAGGAGTTCTGACAAAATAAAAGTACAGCTTTTAATAATTTAAGTTTTGATGAGAATATAGTAGAGTTATGAATTAATTTTATCCCTTTAAGCCAGAGAAAAGAAAATTTCTAGCAACCTTTCACAATGAACAATTTAGTTTATTTAAAATAGAGACAGTAAATGAATATAATATACGTAGTTTTTTATACTTTAACCATCCAAGTGATTCTAATAAACTTTATTAATTTAAGGTCACTATCATAATTTTAATTCTTACAAACAGATGTGATTTCATTAGCATAAATGATATTAAAGAAAAGGTTTTACTATATATTTTGCCTTTGCATCATGAGGAATATGGTATCTTTCCTATGGCTTTCAGTTTAAAATTTCTAAATTTATTTTATACCCTCATCAGTGTATTAATGGGGAGTATGGTATGTTCAGGGAAATTAGCACCTCTTTTGGAATGACTTGCTAACCACCTTTCCAGGTTATAGGCCACTCAACTGTGGCTCCAAAAAGGTATAGTATGCCTAGTAGCCACACCTCACTAAAACAATTTTGTTAGATGGACTAAACCAAGTTAAAGATAGTCAACAGGTTTCAAACACACCAACCAGTTAGAGGTATATCTATAATATACATGTGAAGAGCTTATGCTGGTAGGATGTGAGATAAAAATTATATATTTCAATGACTATGCAGGTGCTTCAGAGTGCTTAGAGCTACATCAGATATTAAACACCTAGGTTATCTACTGCATCTTATTTCCAGTAATCCTGATTTGTCTTGCCATTGGACTTCAGTGATGCTGGATGGGAAAATAAGCCTCAGGACTTTATGCAATTCTGCCTCACTTAAATCCAGTTCTTATAAGTCATGACATCACCTTCTGATGTTATTGGTACTCTTTCAAAATGTAGGATAAAATTGTAATGTGAGTTCTTTGAAAATAATGGATGTCTTTTCTATTTATACCTTTAGTTTAAAGCACAATGATGTGCTGTGCTTTGAAGATAATATCTATTTAATAAATATTTTATTCATTCATTCATACATTACCATGTTATAGCAGGGTTCGGGAAAGTCATATCAGAGATATATGATCTCTTCTGTAACATGGAGCAAAAGCTCTGCCTGAGTTTATCAAGGTGGAAAGACTTTGTGAATAAATCCAAATATGATAGCTTGATTATAGAAATCAACCTAGCCAAACAAGAAGAGACTTCTTGCCAAGTGGTTTACGTGTAATGATTTATTTTAGTTATAACAACAGATCTAACATTCATGCTAAATAAAATCATTTACCTATTTCTCAAATGACAGTCACATAAGTCCACTGGTTGAGCTAGTATGTAAATTTTTTTTTCATTTGCTAGAAACCAATACAAGTATTCTTTTGAGAGAATCTTGGAGATTTCAGAATCATGCATACATACAAGTGAGGCATTTTAGGTGTTATAAATAAAAATTAATCTTGGAGACTTTATGTTAAATTTATAAGTACTTTTTAATAGGGAGAAAGATAGAAATAAAGTTTCCAGCCTAACTTAAGTATGAGCTGATTCCAGATTCCATCCCTGATTGATCTGTTTGTCACAAATAGGAGATAAGATAAGAGCCACCAGACCAGACAAAGCTTCCCAAGCTGGTTTTTCAAACCTAAACTCCTCCCCGCCAGATTATTCCATTAACCAAAAACTTTCATACATCATGCAGTCTGGTCTCTGTGGCACCTTCATTTCAGGCCATCAGGTCAGCATCAGGCTATTAAACACATATTGTGTAAGAGTTAAAATAGTTGGTTGTCATAAACTGTAGTGATTAAAATAGTGGAAAACTTAAATTGTAGTTGATATAAGAGTGGATGAGTAAATTGTGACCGCAGAAAATATGTTTTCAAGACAGTGTCTTGTTTTAAAATCATATATGAGGTGGTCACCTGGGAAAAATCCCCAATTATTAAATATACCAAAGTCAACTGGTTTTTATAGAGATTTTAATTCATACAAATGAGGAGTTAATGAAAATGAGATAGAATAAGAAAGGAATAAGTATGAAGGGCCTTAGCTGAAAGGTCTAGACCTGAGTCTTAAGAGAGAGATCAGTCAGTCTTTAATCACTCACCACAAGATCTGTCCAAGCAAGAATATAGACACCAGTTCAGTCAGCCATCCTTCTCCAGAGAGAGATTCTTCTAACAGTCCTCAAGAGACTGTTCCCAAGAGACTGTCCTTAATTACAGATTTTCATCTCTTTATAAAGGGAATTTTCTCCTATGTCACCTCCCCTAAGTTCTCCCATCTACCAATCACAGTAGACATTTTTCAAAGGACAGACCATTCTTAGTTCACACCTAAGAAGACTAATCTTTTGAGTAATTCACACCTGAGTAAACTAGAATCTCTGAGTAAGTTCTCACCTCTTTGCTCCTTGTAAGTTCACAAGTTGCCTGACCTTTATAGGTACTTAGCACCCTTTTGTATTATATCCAAAAATAGGCATAGTTTAAGAACTTTTTGTCTTTCTATAAGTATGGTTTTAAGTACTTTTCATTGTTCAGCAAAGAGTTTACAACTTTATCTTCCCCTAAGACATGCTTAAGTATGGTGAAGTAGAGTTCTTACATTCCTGATCAAGTACCTTCACTATCCAAATGGGGAATGGTCTTAACCCAACCTTATGAAGTAGGGTCTGGGAATTTTTAAGGTTTACAATTGCTGACTACTATGTTGAGCCTTTTCTGGGAATGAAATGGGTTGTTAGCCCTCCAGATAATTAATTTACACAAAGGTCTACAAGTTAACCTCATAGTAAAAATAGTGAATTGAGTTTACAGAGGACCTGGCTTCATGCTCTATCTTTGTTAACTATTACCTATGTGATCTTGAGAAGTCATTTAAATTCTTTGGCTTCATTATCTTCGTCTGTAAAATAAAAAGGTTTTCCTACATGACTTCAAAGACTCTCCAAAATCTACATTTGTGATGTTGTGCATCTTTGAAAATGTATGTAAAATAAGAAGAAACATAACTTCCTTGAGAACAAAATAAAGTTTCCAAGATGATTCCTGCTTGCCACACTGCATTTTTCTACATGTATTCTTACGATCTAGATAGTTGTATGATTCAAAGAGGTAGCTAGAAAATTAAGTGACCTGTGGCATAGACTAATTTCTGATGCTCACTGGATGCCTTTGGGTTTATTAGGTAACCACCCTGTGTTTATCCTCCATTATATCTGAAATGAAAACAAAATATTGAATTGAAGATGATTTCCAAAGTACCTTCATATATTAAAATTCTAAAAATTTACTAAGCACTTCATTTTTTATGACCCTTGAAAAATATTATGGCTAAAACCATGATCTCTTCCTCAAAAAACTATTATATTCTTATGTCAAGTCCTAACAAGATAGCTAATACTGTGAAAGAATTCAGTTTCTTAAGGAATATGCAATTGATTGGGCCTTGTGACCATTTATTTCACTATAAATTCCTGGTTCCTTAATGAGATAATTCAACATAATACAAGTATCAGCAAATTTGGAGTCAGAGTCATTAGGCATGAATTCTTCTTTGTTCCATATTGGCCTATGACAACTATGGCAACTTCCTTAATCTCTATCATACTCAGTTTTCCCACCTGTAAAATGATAGTAGATCTTCATTTCTATACAATTCTAGATAATTTTACTATCACCCAAGTTATTAAATTATGATTTTATCTATTTGTTTGTAACATTTATGGAATTAATTTCTCATATCCTTTCCAGTTCACATGCTGAAATGATATCTAAGGAATAATTTTTTTCATTTCTGTGTTCCTCTTTTCCTAAACTTCTTTTGTTTTTGCCATTAAAATTGTGACACAAATGAAGTTTCACCAACAAAACCATTTTTTACACTTTTTATTTCCTTCTTTTGGTAGAACTGAAAGCACTTCACATCTTCCATTGCTTCAACATAGGGCACAGATAAATCCAATCTGTACTCTTAGTTGTGACACAGCCTGTCCTTTTTTAATGAAGCCCCCATAGCTTTACTCCTGTGGTGCAAACTTCTTGACCTGTTATTCTAAAAACAAGGTATTTGTTTGCCCAGGAGTTATTTTCCAAACAGTCTTTAGTCTCCCAGCTGGGGAGAAACAGATTTCTGCCCTGCAAAAGAGCACTTCTGTAACAGGACTCTAAGGCCACTAAAGCAATCTTCCATAAAGTAATTCATCCAGAGCCCATTAAATCACTTAACAGCATCCATAAGCACAGCAGTCTGTAAACAGGTAGAATTATACATAATTGCTACATTTATTTCAGTGATTTTCCTAGAGGAATTTTTTATTATAATAGTTCATAATTTCTTTTTAAAAATAATTCTTATACCTTAATTTAAAGTTTTTTCCTACATAATGTCTAGACTAACAACCTGTAGCTTCAGATTATTTTTAAAATTAGAAAAACCACCCCACCCCCATTTTTAATTCATAAATGCATGTAAAAAGTATTAATGTAGAATAAAGATAAAATTAGAAATCAGTTTTTACTTATTTTCTGCTCTTAAAGTACAAAAAAAATGAATGTCATTACCTCTTCTGCTGAGGAATATAAATATAGTAGGGGTTTTGAGGATATTACCCCATTGAGAAGGCTCAGGAACCAATTTTATAGGAATACTTCATATTTTTGCAATGGGTAACATATTTTTATGTGCATATAACTATTTAGAGGGAGCATAGGATTATAGAATGTAGAAGTGAAAAGAAAAATATACATCATCCAGACAAGTAATGGTGAACCTTTTAGAGATGAAGTGCCAGGCCTCAATCCCTAAACCAAGTGCCATGCTGGACCCCCACTAAAGACTGAGGACCATTATATTCCACCCCCAGAGACTGAGTGTCTTGCTCCCCCCCCCTTATCCCAGACAGGAAAGGGAGGAAACTATCCCATTGGGCTGCTGGGCAGAAGGATGGGTGATGAAAGGTGTGTGTAGAGAGGGAGAGGAGAGTGGCCCTAGTACTCAGCTTCCCTCCAGCTCTGCCACCTGTGAGCTGCCCACCTTAACCCCTGTGTGCTCCAATTGGGCTTCTGGTAAGAGAAGCAGGTGATGTGAAAAATGTCATCAAACACATTGGAGACAAAGGAGCAGCTCCACCTGAATTCCTTTACTTTTCTAGTAATGAACTTAGGGGGGAGGGAGTAGAAAATGTGGCCTGCATGCCCACAGAGAGAGCTCTGTGTGCAATCTTTGACCTAAACTCTATTACATCCTACTCCATTAATACATTTGGGCTAATGTATGTGCCTTATTAGACTGGAAATTTGTCTCTTACGTGCAAAAATATGTTTTACCACTCAGGATAAACTTAGTAAATCTTAAGCTGGCTACATGACATTTAGAAATAGAAGAAAACATAATTTTGAAATACTTAGGGGTTTAGCTATGAAACTATATTTCCTTCCCTTTGGTACACTATTTAGTACGTCATTGTAGACATTGTAGAAGAGCTGTTGAAGTCATTGAGAGAATGTTTTTCAAAGTTTATACAGTCTTTTAAGAAGGAAATATCAATTCGATGAAGTTATCACTACTGAACAAAGAGTATTCATTTCAATGGAAAATGAAGGCAACGAAGGACTACAAAAGTTATGAAAGGAATTTCATGCCTTTTGCTTCCATTAAATAATTTTAATATGTATCTCTACTTAAAATGAAAATTACGTTATATATACATTTAAATATTTCACATAGATATTTCCATCCCAAGACATTGTGCACTTAGTATTCCCATCATTTTTAATATCTTTTGCTCCTTTGTTCTTTTCATAAGACTATTTATCTAGACCTGAAAGTAACCTCAGAGGTCATAGAGTCCAAAGCATTCATATCAAAGACGAGTAAAATAATGTCTAAGGAGTTAATTCGCTTATTGGACACTAGCACACATAGTAAATGTCATAGTCAATATTTTAACCCATGTCCCCTGAATAAAAAGCCAATGATTTTTCTATGTTGCTTCTATTTCAATTCACAACTTGTCAATCCTAAATTTTATTTACATCTTCCTTGACTGGCTCCTTCTCCCTTACTGTCAAATAGCATTTAAGGTAGTCCTGCAACCTAATGAACTGAATTCATGATAATTCTATCTTGCCATTTCTCTTTTTTATATTTTATATAGATACAATTTTTAATCATTGTTATCTGACATTTGATGATCCATGTTCTGATCCTCCTTTCAATCCTTTTCCTTCTCCAAGATGGCACGTAATATAATATAGATTACATGTGATTTCATCCAATATATATTTCTATCTATCTTGTGAAAGAAGACACACATCACTTATACTAGATAAAAACTCATAGAGGAAATAATGAAGAATGGTACCCTTCAATCTAAATTCAAACTACATCAGTTCATTGAATGGTGGTGGATAATCTTTTTTGTCATGAGTCTCTTGGAATTGTTCAGGATTCCAGCATTGCTGATAATAATTCACTCATTCACAGCTGATCATCATATATTATTGTTACTATGTACAGTATTCTTCTGGTTTTGCATTTCTTCCTAAAAGTTTTTCAGGGTTTGCTTGTTTGTTTGTTTTGTGCATATGTGTGTTCTTCTTTTTCATCATTCTTATGACACAATAGAATTGCATTAAAATACATATCATGACTTGTTCAGCCATTCCTTAGTTAATGGAAATCACTTCAGATTCCAAAGTTTTACCACCACAAAAATAACTTCTTTAGATATTTTTATACAAGTTCTTTTTCCCCTATTTCTGATTTCTTAAGGATACAGGCCTAATAGTTCTATTGGTGGGTAAAATGGTATATAGTTTTATAGCCTTTTGGAAATGGTTCCAAATAGGCCTCTGAAATGGTTGTTTCATTTCACAACTTCACCAAAAGTATATTAGTGTCTTATTTTTCCTATCCTCTCCAAAATCTAGTATTTTCCTTTTTTTGTCATGTTAGACAGTCTCGTGGTTGTAAAGGAGTACATTGGAGTTGTTTTAATTTACATTTCATTAATTAATAATGATTTGAAGAATTTTTTCATATGATTAAAGATGGTTTTAATTTCATTTCAGAATTGCTTGTTCATATCCTTTGTTTATTTGCCATTTGAGAAATGCTTTGTATTCTTATAAATTTAACCAAGTTATATATATTTTTGAGAAATGAGACATTTATCAGTGACACTAGATAGAAATATTTTTTCCTAGCATGTTGTTTGCCTTCTAAACCTGGTTGAACAGTTTTTATTTGTGAGAAATCTTTTTTTCACATTTTAATATACTCAAAGTTATGCATTTTAAATTCCATGAAGTTCTCTATGTCTTCTTTCTATATAAATTCTTCCATAATCCATGATCTGATAGTAAAACTAATTCATACTCCCTGATTTATTAATGTTATCACTTTTTATTTATTAATCAAGCATTCAGTTTTGCTTTATGCTGATTTATAGTGAGTGGTGATAGTATATATTTTTTTCAGTTTTGCCAACATGTTTTGGTGTATAATGAGTTCTTCCAAAAGCTTATGTCTTTGGGTTTGTCATCCTCCAGGTTACTGTGTTTGTTTACTATTATGTATTGAGTATTTATGTGTTTCCATGATCCACTACTATTTTCTTATCCAATACCAAATCTTTTTGGTGGCTGCTGTTGATAATACAGTTTGAGAACAAGTAAAGCTGAGGAGTCTTCCTTCAAAAATTTTTCATTCATTCTTTTGATATTTTCCTCCTTTGTTCTTTCAGGTGAGTTTTATTACTTTTTCTACCTTTTTGAAATAATTTTTCGTAGTGTAAGTAGTATAATACTAAATAGGTGAATTAATTTTGATAAAATTATCATTTTTATCATATTGGTCCAGGCTATCCATGAGCATTTACTTTTCTAATTGTTTAGATCTGACTTTATTTGTGTAAAAGTTGAAAGTAGTAGTTATCATATAGTGCCTGGGTTTGTCTTGGAAAGTTAATGACCAGGCATTTGATGTTTACTAAATATATTTTAATGTAATTTCACTTTTTATTACTTGCTATTGAGCATTTATTGGTTCTATAGAGAAACATTAATGATTTTTCTGGGTTTATTTTAAATCCTGCAAATTTGTTAAAGTTGGTAATTGAATTGTTTCAATTCTTTTAGCTGATTCCTGATTCTCTAGGATTCTCTACATGTACTATCATGCTGTCTACAAAGTATGATATGATCCTCATTACCTATTCTAATACCATCAATGTTTTCTTATTCTCTAATTACTATGGCTAGTATTTCCAGTGCAATAATGAATAGTGATTGGTGATAATGGGCATCCTTTAGTCAATCCTGATCTTACTGGGAAGACTTTTAACTTATCCTCATTACAGATTATGTTTGCTGCTGACTTTAGGTAAATACTATTTATTTTGATAAATGTTACTTTTATTCCAATGCTTTCTAGTATTTTTAATAAGACTGAGTTTTGTATTTTGTCAAAAACTTTGCTGTATCTATTGAAATAATCATATAGTTTCTGTTGGTTTTCTAATCCAAATGATCAATTATCTTGATAGTTTTCCAAAAATTGAACCATTGCTGCATTCTTGGTATAAATCTATATAATCATAGTGTATGTTATCTATTATCAATTGGATCATCACATCAATAGGGGAAACATTTTATTTTCTTTGATTGAATCTCACACGTTTCTAGAAATAACTGTTCCAAACAATTCACTCAAAGACATTCTTCCAACACCCCTATTCTTGGATTCTGTAAAATGTATCTTAAATGCCAGATATGAAGATAATAAGAATAATTGATGAAGTGACACAAGGAAGTTGTGTGTGTATCTTACATAGCTATCTATAGTTGGCAAGCAAACTACAAGCAATTAATGATATTTGATGAAATTTGTATCCAATGATATTTGAAGTTAGTAAGTAGACAGATTCTTTGTTCTTCTCTTGACCTTGCCCACAGTAAGTCTTGTCTCAAATCCTTTGTGTATCCATTGCTATTTATATGTCATTTCTGAAGATGGGATTAACTCTTCCCTCACCATTTTAGACTTTATCACCAAAAGTATATATACCCTACTTATCCTTAAGCATAGGTAAGTCATGTTATAGTGGGTGATGAATAAGAAACCCACTGACTGCCACCTGGGCAGTCCTAAGCAAAGGTATAACTATAATTAATTCATATAAAAGTGGAAGGAAGGCACAGGAAGTGACAAAGGGAATGGTCTTTAAAATTGGTAAGAACTTCTTGTAAAAGATCTTTCATTTGGAACTTGAAGTGAAGGAGCTTGAGGACCTCAGACTGATTTCTCTTTTCTATTAGGACTACCACTTGGCTCAGTAAAAAACAATGACTCCTTCCTGTTTTTTTTTTTCCATAGGTACTAGCCTCTAGATGGGCCCCTCCTCTTGGAGTAGGCCTTGTGACTAAAATCCTTCTTAAATTTACCTCTGAACCCCCTTTGCTGGGGCCTCTTAATCCCTGCCTGGTTTGGACTGGGCCAGAGTAAATAATCTACTCTCTCTGATTTTCTTACTTTCACTCTTTCTTTTTTTAAAATAAACTACCATAAAAAGTCATTCTGACTTGAAATATATTATTCTCTGGTGACCACACTTAAATTTAGTTCAACCCTTTTATTTTTAACCCTTACATTCTGACCCTTACAAATTCTGGTGACAACACTAATCATTCTAGAAAACTGAAATTGTTGTAGACAGCATATTGTGAGGGTCTAGCTCTTAATCCATTCTGCTAACCTCTTCTAATTTATGGTTGAGTTGATCCCATTTACATTCACAGTGTATGAAGTGAAAATTAAGGGGACCTTGAAAGTTTCAAAGTGAATGCTTTTTAACCACTATTAAAAAATATCACCTGGGAGAACCATCACTTAAAATGTAATGCTTCATTAAGAGAGAGAGAGACAGACAGAGAGAGAGAAACAGAGACAGAGACAGAGACAGAGACAGAGACAGAGACAGAAACAGAGACAGAGACAGAGAGAGCCTGCAGGAGGAGAGGACAACTAGGACATCTGTCCCTGGAAAATTTCTAGCCAAACTCACTTAAGGCTGTTAAGGAGTAGTTTGTGTAATCTTATAAGAGAAATGAATGGGAAGAACCAGCTACTAGATATTAATAATAATATCTTAATAACTTAAGAAAAACACTAATTTCTCACTCCACACAACAATTATGAATACTGAATATGTGTGTCCCTCCATTTTACTTTCTCCCTTTTAGCCTTCTTTTTCTATTCTTTAAATCTTTTCCTGTTTAAAGATTTTTATATATCTTCCTTCCCATGTTCCCACTTCCACCTTAATGCTCCTCTTTTTTCCCCTCTCCTCTCCTTCTTATTTTACTATTGGGAAATATGTGTTTTATAATTGAGTGTGGATGTTATTCCCACTTTTTGCTCAATCCAGTGAAAGTAAGGTTGCCTGCCACCTATCTTCCAACTTCCCTTCCATTTACTGATTTGTATATGCCTCCTCATATGAGATAATTTACCTCCAACTCTTTCTACTTTTCTCTTTTCCCTGTGTATTTCTCTTTCTCATTCCTTATTTTTTATAAAATCTTCCCAACATATTTGACTTAGTTCCTGGTCTCTTTATGTATATGTTGCTATTCATTTCCCTAATGATAAAATTGCTAAGAATTTTCAGAACAAAATATTCTAAGTACATAAGGTATTTTGAGTACTTAAAATTATCATAGATATATTAAGCATCTTAGCTTTTACCTTATTAGTAATATAATCAATCTAATCTCATTCATTCTCTTGATTATCTTAAAGTATCTCAAGTATGTTAAATCTCTTGAACCATGAGAATTTTAAATATTCTTAGTTATCACTTTACCATGCAAAGTAGTTAAGCAACTCAACTCCATTGTTTCCCTTGGTTACATTAAGTATATGAAATTCTTTATCTCTTATAGGATCAAAATTTCAAGTGTCCTAGTAACCACTTTCCTGGGCTGGATTAGTTTAATGCCTTTTATTCCTATCAGCTATTTTTCCTATTTACTTTTTTATGCTATTATTGAATGTGGAATTTGTTTTTCAAATTTTCTTTTAAGTTATTTATTTTTATGTAACATAAGTAAAATAACAATATGGTGCATATAGTTTTAATGAATATGTAATAAATTATAACTAATATGCTTATCTAAGAGAAAATAGTTTTTATAATAGTTGCATCCAAAAATCTACATCTTATACTTTTCCTGTCTCTTTTGCATCTTTTTCCTTTCTCCAAAAAGACAAGTAATATGATACAGGTTGTATATATTATCCTTTAAGATATATTTTCATGTTCATCACATTGTGAAACAACATATTGCTTACACTAGAGAAAAATTCATAGAGAAAATAAAGTAATGAATATATATTTTGATCTGCATTTAGACTCCATCTGTTCCTTCCACAGGAGTGGATATTCTTTTTTCATTATGAGTCTTTTGTTGTCTTGGACATTTGCCTTCTTGATAATACTTAAGTCATTCACAGTTCATCATCATACATTATTAATCTTACTGTGTACAATGTTGTCCTGCTTCTGCTCACTTCAATCTGAATCACTTCATATTAAGGTTTCCAGGATTTTATGTCAGTGTGATCATCTTGTTTTTCATTTCTTAGGGTGCAATCATATCACAATATTTTAGCCATTTCCTGACTGATGGATATCCCTTCAGTTTCCAATTATTTGCCACCATTAAAAGAGCTATCATAAATATTTTATAAAACTTAATTTCTCTTCCTTTTTCTTTAAATACCTTAGAAAATAATGCTAATAGTGGTATTAATGCTTCAAAAGGAATACACGGTTTTATACCTCTGTGTATAATTTCATATGGTTCTCCAAAATATTTGGATCAGATTAAAATTCAGCCAAAAATATATTAATGTTCCAATTTTTCCATATTTCCCACAACATTTGTCATTTTCCTTTTATCATTATTGATAAAAATAAGTTGTTTTATTTGTTTTATTTAATCAGTAACAAATTAGAATATTTTTTCATATTTTGACTATTTATCATTTAGCGCATGACTCATATTCTTACATATAATTTTCTTTTCAGTTGTGATAATGTTGACAGGAATGCCTCTATTTCTGAAAACACTCACTTTCATTAAATGTCCATTTATTCCCCTGTAGTATTATGTTCAGTTTCACTGGGAAGATGAATTTTAGTTGTAGGTCTTGATCTTTTCCTTTGCAGAATATCATATTCCTTGCCTTCTGATAATTTAATATAGAAGCTAGTAGGTCTTAAAAATATCTGAACTATGTTTCCACAATATTTCATTTTTCTTTCTGGCTGCTTATAGGTTTTACTTCTTATCTTGAAAGTGTTGGAATTTGGCAACAATAGTCCTGGGATTTTTAAATTTGGGACGTTGTTCAGAAAGTTTTTCATGTATTCTTTCAATGTCTATTTCCCTTGTATCTATTTTCCACATCAATATTTTTCCTGTAAGAGACTTTAAAATTTCTTCTATTTTTTTCAGTCTTTTTAATTTACTTTATATTTTCTTCTGTCTGGTGAAGTCATTAGTTTTCATTTGTCCAATTTTAATTTTCAGTCAACCATTTTCTTTGAGGCTTTGTACCTCCTTTCCTGGGACGTTATTTTCTTGTTTAAGGTATTATATTTCCTTTTTTAAGAAATTGTTTTTTTGAGTAAATTTCTGTACTAAGGTGTCCATTTTTTCTATCATTTTCTTATGTCTATTTTTTTATTCTTTTCTTAGGGTATTCCAGGAATTCATTTGGACTTGACATCATTTCAAAACTTCTTTTGTGGCTTTACATATTTTCATTTTTGTATTGCTATTCACATCTGACCTTTCATTTGTTCATCTCTGAACAAATATTTTCCTAACACTGAACTTTTTCTTTATCTTTTGATCATTTAGGAGCTATAATTTTTCCTTTTATTATGTACATATATGCCTATACATATATAGATTCACATATCCATGTACATATATACATATCCACATATATACATACATGCATACATGCTGCTTCAGGCTTATAGGGTGGTTGGTGGGTTCTGAATGTTTCTTATTCAACTATTTTGGCAAACAGAATCAATCTCTTAAAAACTCAAATTATTAAATCATTTACTTATAATTACCTTGATTTATGTATAATCAACTCCAGGTGAAAAGAATTTGACACAAAGATTCTTGAATGATGGTAGCTTGCTCAAATGAAAAGGGAAAAGAAGTTAGAGGAATCATTACAATGAAGAATTACCGTAACATTTTTTTCTGTTCTTGTAGCCACTATACATGGATAGAGGACCAGAGAAAGAGAGTCCTAAGAGAGGTGATAGCTCCTGAATTACCCAGGAGATATTACACAGTTTCAAAAAATTTTTCCCAAGTAGATGGTTATATTAGATCAATTATATGTCAACTTTAGCTAAACAGGTAGTATTTGTGATAGGGGAAAACCAATAAATGTGACTATAATGTATATATAAGGATATAAACTTGAGTGCCTTGGAAAGAAGAGGTGATCATGGAAAGCTCTAAGTAATATCCTCCTCCAAATACAATATGAGGTATGAAAGATTTCTCTGGACTTGGAAGACAAAAATATTTAGAGCCATGAATAAAGCCACCCAAAAAATAATAGTTGATAAGATAAAGGACACAGCATTGGTCCTGAAATCAGGAGAACTTGTGTTCTTATCTGGTCTCATAGACTTACTTAACTCATTGACCCTAAGCAATTCACCTTACCACTATCTGCCTCAGTTCCATATTTTGTAAATTGAGAATAATAACAATTATACATGCTTCCAATAAATAAAATAAAAAGAGAAATAAAAGGAGTCAACTATGCATAACTTATCTTTGAACTAAATGCTTTAATAATTTAAGTTTTCAAGAGATTAACTTATGGTTGTCAAAATAGTAAAGTAAGAAATACACAGAGTCCACCAACCATTATCCCATCCAGGCACAGCACAATCAGTAGGAGTGAAGAAGTGTTCTAGTAGGAACAATGTTGAAAGACAACAAAGAGAACTCATCTCTCTGAAGAAAGAGGAGAGAGCACTGAACAAGTCTCAGAAAAACTTGGATGGGGAACTGCACAAGAAGCAGAAGAAAGAGCACATGTAGCTTAATCCATCCACAGTAAGATAAGAGCAGAAACCAAATCTTTTTATTTTAAAGTATTTTGTATATAAATACTATTAGTCATATTTATAGTCATGGTTGTCATTGCCATCATCATAGTATTATAAGCAGAAAGAGTGGCATTAATAGTTATAGTAGTAATGTTAATAGATATTATTGTTGGTGTTATAGCATTAAGTCATAATCAGCTCACTATATCATTGAAGATGTTCTGCCCAACAATTAGTCTGACACATAATATTTTAAAGTACAATGGTGGTTCATATTTTATATAAATGAATATCTCAGGGATAAAATATTGGGTGGTCAAGGCCTAATCAAGGGATATAGTAGGGAAAGGTTTTTTTTTACCCTGCAACAACCCCATTAAATCCTAGATCCTAATAGTGGAATGACAAAAATCTTGAGGTCAATGGGCATAATAAAGATTAAGAAGATGGGAGGAAAAACTAAGTATAATAATAGATATAGAGGGCAGATGGATTTAGGGGAAAATATAACATGGAAAAATATTGTTCAATTCATGTAGACCCTCTTGACAATTGTCTTAATGACCCCCCAGGTGAACACACAGCATAGCACCTAATAGCAATTGTGAAATAAAAGGGTTTGCAAAGTGAGGGGCTCTTTCTCCTGTAGAGATCTCTGTCTCATGATGGAAGCAAAAATACTATTTGTGCATCTCCTTCACTATGATGTATGTCTCTTGAATCTGATTGATTGATACTCAAGTTTTCAGTTCAGGAATGACAAACAACTTCCTTTATTTTTTTCCCCACAGATTTGCTAAGAAATAGCAATGGTTGAAAATTCATGGATCTAGGGAACTCACTGACCTGAAAATACAAAATGAGCCTTCCCCAGACCTTATGCATTTTTCCTCAAAAACAAGTTAATTCTTTAAACAATGAGCTATGTACTTTACAATATTTTTGAGTATTAGGGCTTCCTAAACCTCAGGTAAACATCTAGTATTTAGAAAAAATACACTCAGAATTTTTGGTAGCCAACCAGCAGTCTCCCTGAGGGTGAGGGCTCATTCCATCTAGATGTGACAATCTGGTAGAGTAATGGAGAGGAGTAGCACTGTGTGCTCAGGCCCATGTGTATAGGTGTCACAAATTCTACCATAGCATGGAGGTTCATTTATTATATGGGGTTTCAAGTACATAATTCTTTGGCACACAATCAATTTTCTACATATATGTTTCCATGGAACTTAACCACAAGATACATAGCCTAAGGAGATAGTCAATGAAACATTGTTGCTATAGATGAATGACATAGACAGGGAGATCTAGAGGTTAGTTCTCCCTGACCTAAGAGAATCATGTTACTTTTGGTGAGCTTTCACAATCAATCACAATTACTTAGGAGATGGATAATAAAACATTCCCTAGCTAGGTACAAGGTTAGAGGGCAATTTAATTACACACCAGATTTGGAGTTTTCCTCAATTTACAAGTTCTATTTTTCTTATGTTACTTTAAAGCACTTGGCAATGTTGCCTGGTTTCTGTCCATAAACAAAATTCAGTGTGTCTTGAAGGTGATTGATGTTCTTGGTTTGCCTAGCTCGTAATGGGAGTGAATGTGCCTCTGTGGAGAATGAAATGGGTGGGGGGCAATGGGTTTTAATAGGTTTTAATTCTGTGAATGTAATCTTTTAGGGTAATAGTCATGTGGGGATTAAGGTGGGATATGTGTTTATTTTATAAATCTTGTCTCTTTATTATTTCTCCTGTATTGGAGGGAATAACAATCATATCAAGTCCATTAGTTAGGAAAGTTGGAGAAAGAGAAGTCACAGAGGGGGATCAGTGGGGGCCTCATTCTCTGGTGGCTGCCTTACAGACCCCATTTCCCCAGATTATGACATTGTCAGCCAGTGAGGGTATGATGGCCTCCAGCACAGAGTGATATGGCTCTGGAATCGGGAATCATCTGTTATAGGAAAAGTTAAGATATGTAAGTTTGAAAATGACAGAAGCATGGGCAGCAGAGTACAAAATTCCAGAATTTTGTTGGAAGCTGTACTGGTACTAAGAGACAGTTGAGCTGGGGATAGGTTTTTCTCTCTGGATTTGGATCTGAGGAGACTAGCTATTTCCCTGTGGCCTTTTTATACCTTATTTTCTCATTTTACCCACTGCTTCTGTTGTCCTGTTTCCCTGCTGGCTGTGGCTGAATTCCTGTGTTGATCCTGAGACATCTGGCATGAGTGTGAGATCTGACCTAGAATTCTTTTGGATCTTGGACCATGTTGGGTCCTTTCTGGCTTACACAGAACTTTCCTTAAACCCATCAAAGGGGGGAGGTTTAGTTTTAGTTTAGCCAAGTACAGGAATTTGGTTTAGATAGTGAGGAAAGGAGTAGAGTAGGGAAATCACTCAGAAGAAATCTCTGAAAAGAAATATTTTAGATCTGGGGGGAGGTGTTTGTGGTTAACAGTAAATTAAGTTTTCTCCAAATCCCTTATAACCTGTACCTTGTTAATTAAATCAAAGGTTATTACATATCTTAGTGGTCTGTCTATGTCATCTCAGTATCTAGCTCTGTTGCACTGGGCTTGGGTGGCCTTTCCAAAACAGTTTAATCTTCTTTAATTGGCCCTAATAAACATCTAAATCCATCCCCCAAATCCCACAAAGGTGATATGGCTCTGGAATCAGGGACCACCTCCAAATTTGTAAGTCATCCTTTCTGCTGTTCTCTCTACATTCTAAATTCATCACACTTACAAAGCAGAAAGAAAGTTATAGCTTTCAAATCTTTTAGTTGGCCTTTTTTTCCCTTCAGAAATCAGACCAAAGAAAGAAATAATTTTAAACAGATAAGTAGAAACAGAGTACAATCACAGCTGAATCATAAACCCTCTTCATACAAGAAAGGCCTAACAAATTTAGTTGAAAAAAAAAACTTTTTTTTTCTTTCCCTACAATTTTTTTCTTCCTCAACTGATTTTCTCATGTAGCTTTAACTCCCTATTTATTCACCTCTGTCTTTGAATTTGGATATGTTAAATTGTTAAAATGACTACTGGAGAGGATATTAGTTTCAACTGTGGTCCTAGTGCTACCTTTATTGGGTCCTTACAAGAGATCAATGAACTTTTTTGCTTGTTTTCCTCATACTCTGTAAGTATGAACCATCTTTCCCAGCATAGAGAGGAACATAGGTTTGTATCTTCAAATCTGGCAATTTTTCATTGTTTTTCAGCTCCTTCTGGACTAATAATGCCAATCTATTAGCATATATTGGGCATCCCACTTTACTTTTCTTGTAGGTTTTGTTTTGTTTTTCCTTAAGTCCTCACAGTACTGTGCAACTGAGCTTCTTCTTAATCTCCCTATATGACACTGGCTCATTAAGAAACAACAACAAAATTTCACTTGACTCTTCTATCCTTTAAAGATATTATAGTTGACCTTTCTTCATTTCATTATCAAGTTTTCTAGAATGTAAAGTATTCTTACTGCTTCCAGTTCCTCACTTTACATTCACATGCTAGTCATCTGCAATCTGTACAAATGTTCTCTTCTGACAGAATATAATGTGGTTGAAGGAAGAGGTAGTTTTGTTCTTGTTGCACAAAGGAGATATTTAATTAATACATGGTTATTATTAATTGGGTTTTAACCTCTCATTTGGTCTAAACTTTTTTTTTTCCTGAGATGATGAAAATTATCTTAACTTTTGAATCTAATGAACTCTTTTCAGTAAGCATTCTCTGAAAACCATTAAGATTTTGATACTTTTTTACTGCTCTTTCTCCCTGAATAGTTTTCCCTTAGCCTTCTGACATTTCTCTCTTCTGATTCTGTCCTTCAGGTATTGTGACTCTTCGGTGAATCATCCATCCATCTCTCCCTACCTACATATAAATGTTAAGTATCCATCTTTAACCTCTTCAGTGTTCTTTCTTCTAAGTCACATGCCTTGGTGATCTCATCATCTTCTCTGGGTACAATTTTCATTTCTATACAAAGGATTCCTAAAACTTTATACTTAGGTCTGATCTACCTCACAATCTTCATTACTTATTATTGGAAATTTTCTCTCATATTCTAATTTAAATCCAACAATACAACACAGAATTGATTATCTTTGTCTCTTATTTTCCCTAATTTTCTCTTTCTCTTGAATACCCTTTTACTGTTGTAGGGAATTATCCAACTCCTTCTCCCCCAAGTTTTTAACTTTTGAGTACTCCTTCATAGAACCCCCTCCTTCCTTAAAGAATTAAATTACCAAGTCTTGTCAATTTCTCCTACACAATACTTCCCATATCCATTCCCTTCTCTTCATTTCAGTGAACACACCATTTCAGGCTTTTTCCATTTTTTCATGAAGTATACTAATAGGTTCCTTTATTCTCTCTGCTTCTTGTCTTTCTATTCTAACTTTTTTTAATTCACTTAAGAAAAATATTCCCAAGACAAAAATTTGACTATAATTATACTCTTCAAAACATCTTCCTTTATGATAAAATGCCAAGATACTTAGTCTGTCATTTAAGACCATCCAGTATTTGCTTCAGAATTTATTTAATATTATTACTCTTCATAAATTCAAAGTTTCAGTTAAACTGATACTTCATGTTTAGTCCAAATATAACCTTGTATCTCCTACTATTTTTGTATTTTTAAACCTGGAAGATACTTTATCCTCTCTTTTCATGTTTAACTTATAGAATCATTATGTAGGCAGCTAGATGGTACAGTTGATGGAGAAGTAGGTCTGGAATCAGGAACACCTGTATTGAAATCTAGTCTCATATAATCACTAGCTGTGTGACCTAGGGAAAAAACAAACAAAAAAAAATTAACCTATCTTTGACTTAGTTTCTGTATCTACAAAATGAAGATACTAAGAGCACCTAACTCTGAGGACATGTTTGTTTGTTTTTGAGAGTCAAATGAAATTATATTTCAAAAATTCTGTATATAGTGCCTGGTGCTATATAAATGTTGGCTATTTTCAATACTGGGGCAGCTAGGTGGCACAGGGAATAGAGCTTGGAGCCTAGAGTAAAGAAGATCTGAGTTCAAACCTAACCTCAGATTTTAGCTGTGAAACTCAAGGTAAGTCACTTAACTATGTTTGCCTCAGTTTTATCACATGTAAAATGAGCTGAAGAAGGAAAAGACAAAATTCTAGTATCTTTCACAAGAAAGCCTTATATGGGATCAAAAAAAATTAGACATGACTGAAGCAAGTGAACAATTACAAAAAATTATCATTATAATGTTTATTCTCAGTTCAATTCTGGAATGACTAATTTGAGGGCCTTAAATTTGTAGGAGCCTGATGAACTAATTGATCAATATTTAGGTTCAAATTAAAGAGAACATCAAATCACTCACATTAGATCCTTATAGTTAGAAAGGAAATGCTTTTAAAGTGAATTGGAAGTGAAATTCAGAAGGAAAAAATATTTCTGATGTTTACTGACAATTAGGCATTCTCTTCAGTATTTAGCAAGATTTGGAAGTGCTAGTGTTTGTCCAATTAGGAAACAGAGAGCAAAAAAGAATGAATTACAATGTTCTTATGTATATGGTGATTTTAAAAATTTATGGTTGGGAAGAGCTTTGCTAGGGACTCAATCCCCTTTGAAGAAAAGAAGCCAAGAAATGAACACAGCTATTCTAAACATGATATGATATGAGATGTGTAATGTGTTTACAAATGAATTTTAATTGAATCAAAGAAGAGAGGATTACCCCTTGTGATGTCTTAGAGAGAGAAGATGAAATTGCTGCTACTAAATTTGCAAGTTAGTCTAATAGTAGAGTTAGAGAATGAAAAGATTGTCTACTGTACTCACTCATATATATGGAGAATATGTAGAGTGGAATTCAGGGGAGGCTTTTACCCCCAGAATCACTCTAATTAGCAGACAGCAGACTTGATAAGATGCTGGCAGAGAATAGCTGCTTTATTCAAAGAAAACAGTGGCCAGCAAGGGGAAAAGGGATTCTGCCCATATAGGCTGCTTGCTCAGGGCAAAAATGTCCTCCTTTTCTTCTAGGTACAGTCATAGACTTTTATAATAATCCTGACACAAAGTTCTTCTCCTTCCCTCTGTCCAGTCTTGAGCATGTGATTTTCTACAATATGTACCCCTAAAGACCCCCATGATCAAGGAAAATTTGTGACTATGATGGGATTCCCAGTTAATTACAAAAAAAGATACTTTTGAAACTCCCTGTACTTTCCCTCCTGTAGCTTATCTTATGTTTGGCTTTCTTCTCAGGGTAGAGATAAACTCTTCTCAAGGCTTTTGAAAATAGGTCAGGAAAACTAAAAAAATAATGGGAAGTCAGCTCTACTCCAAGAAATAGTAATACTATAAGGCATCTTGAAAATTGTGCTTACAGCAAGCCAACTACTACTCTGAGAATTACACACTGAATCTGATCCCACCAGAGAAGAACTTGGAAATATATGATATAGTTCTGCTCCCTCTTTGTATGCTGCAAAGTGTAGAAGGAAAGAAAGAAAAATAAAGAAGAGAATGAGAAATAAAGAAAGAAAATAATTTAGAAATGAAGGCAAGAGAAGAAGAGAGAAGGAAGGAACCATTATTTTGGAAAAAAAGGAGTTGTCAACAACAGTAAACAATGGGAAAAGGCAATGAAGTAGTTAGGGATATTCAGATTAATTCTACATCATGTGATTAATCAGTTAGTAGTCAATTAGGATTATTGTAAGAGGCAAGAAATATCAAGTGTTGTATGAATAAGATATAAAAATAGCAAATTTGACAATTTCAAGGAATAAGATACTGTAATTCTATTTTTAAAATGTCTTAAATTTTTGTTTGTTTTTTGTATTTATTTTGTCATTATATTTATTGTTTCTTTGTGTTGAGAACATTAACAAATTCCTTAAAGAGTATATATGCATAAAGGTATGTTTCCAAGTAGAAAAGACTACAGAAATGCTGTCCAGAAGGTAAAGGTTGTAAAGATGGAAAATAGGTTGTTTTCATGATAAATATAATTCAGAAAAAAACTTTGGAACTGATAGAAAAAGAAGAAAAAACATCCAGTTAAATCAAGATTATTTCATTCATTTTCCTTTGAGAATTTTTTAGATAATGATTGTCATCTTGTTAATAGAAAACAATCAATTTTCTCAGCCATACCCACAAGTTGTATATTTTTAACTTCCCCCACTCAATTATATGTAGAAAGAATTTTGACAATTATTATCTCATATTTTGTGATTTGGATTCTCTTGCTCCCAAGGCAGTTAATATTTTGATATAGATTATATAAATGCTGTTATAAAATACATACTTTAAATTCCACTTGTAGTAAAAGAAGATATATTCCAATAGAACAAAAAATGAAGCAAATAAAAAAAATTAAGCTTTGATTTGCAATCAGAATCCAGCAGTTCCTTCATTTGTATATTGAAGATCTATTGAACAAAAAGAACAAAGCTTTTATGGAATGGCAAAATAATCCAAACTCTGCTCCTAAAAAGAACAGAATCAAGGCTCTCCAAGCCACGTGCAGTGTGAGATCAGGAAAATGCAAGACCGATGGTGGGAAAAAAAGGCAGAAGAAATCCAGCGCTTTGCTGACACAAAAACTATAAACAATTTTTCAGTGCCCTCAAGATTTTCTATGGACCATTAAAATCCGCCACTGCCCCCTTGCTAGCCTCTGATAGTGACACACTTCCCACTATGATTTCTATAGGTAAGTTTTTTTTTTTCCCTTCCCTCCCACCCCTTTCCTCTCCTCAAAAAGGCAGGTTATATGATAATGGTTGTACATATATTATCATGTAATACATATTCACCTGTAGTGACACAAAACATGTATTGCTTTTAGTAGAAAAATATCTATGAAGAAAATAAAGTGAAAAACAGTATATTTCAATCTGAATTTGTACCCTTTTTGTGGATATCATTTTTTTTATCATGAATCCCTTGGAGTTGGTCTGGATCTTTACCTTGTGGATTGTAGGTGCCATTCACAGTTGATTTTTCAACATTATTGTTGCTACTGCATATAATGTTTCTGGTTCTGTTCACTTCATTTTACATCACTTCATAAGTCTTTCCAGGTTTCTTATGATGATTTTGTTTGTCATCTCTTATAACAAAATAATATTCCATTACAATCATATGCCACAATTTGTTTAGCCATTCCCCAAATAAAATAGGTCTTTTCAGGTTTCAGTTCTTTGTCACCATCAAAAGAGCTTCCATAAATATTTTAGAACATATACGTTATTTTCCTTTTATTTTTGACAACCTTAGAGGAAAAAAAAAACTAATAATGTCATTGCTTTGTCAAAACTATAGTCTTTTAACACTTTGAGGATAATTCCAGATTGTTGTGCAAAATGGTTGGATCTCTTCCTAGTCCTACAAACAATGTATCAATTTTCCTATTTTCCCACATCCCTTTCAATATTTGTCATTTTGTCTTTTTATCAATCTCATTGGTGCAGAGTGTTACTTCAGAGTTGTTTTTATCTGTATTTCTCTAATCCGTAAATATTGATTTGGAGCAATTTTCTCATATCTATATGTGGCTTTCATTTCTTCATCCAAAAACTGCCTGTTCATAACTTTTGAACATTTATCAACAGGAGAATGGCTCATATATTTTTATAAATTTGACAAAGTTTTCTATACATTTTAAATATTAGGCCTCTATATAAATTTCTCCCCAATTTACTCCTTTCTTTCTAGTCTGGGTTTCATGAAATTTAATTGCACAACAACTTTTAAATTTCATGTATTCAAAATTATACATTTTACATTTCACAGTGTTTTATCTTATTTATTTATAAATTATTTTCCTATTAATAAATATGGTAGATAATATGTTCTTCTTTCTAATTTGTTCATAATGTCTCCTTCTATATCTAGGTCATATCAGTTTTGATTTTATCTTGGCCAATGGTGTAAAATTTTAATATATATCTAGCTTATGCCAAATTACTTTACAATTTCCCCACCATTTTTTACCAAATAGTGATTCTTTTTTCAGAAATTTAAAAATATGTCTCATTTAATTCAAAGTTTTATCATCTTTTATGACTATTCTATTTTGGAAATCTAGTTTTCTATTTCTTAGTCAGTAGGAGATATTTTTGATAATTACAGAATATTTTGAAATCTAGTATTATTAGATGTCCTACCTTAATATTCTTATATCATTTCCTTTGGTATTCTTAATGTTTTGTTTTTTCCAAATGATTTTTTTTTCTATTTCAATAAAATTAATTTTTGAAAATTTAATTGGGATGGCATGAACATGTAGATTAATTCAGGTAGGACTGTCATTTTAATTATATTAACTCCTGCCCACTCATGAATGATTACCATTTCTCCAATTATATAAATTTGATTTTATTTGTATAAAAAGGGTTTTCATTATATTCATACATTCTCTGGATTTATTTAGGAATATGTAGTCTTAAGAATTACATTCTATCTTAAAGTGGGTTATATCTTACTATTTTTTTTGTAGAACATTGAAATATTACCAATAGAAATGTTGATAATTTATATAGGTGTATTATTATATTTCTACTTTGCCTATTCTTATACCATCAATTAATTTTTCTACTTTTATCATTATTCCTAGAATTTCTAACACAATATTAGATATTCTGGTTGAAAATGAGCATCCTTGTTTTCTACTTTCTTTTATAAGAAAGCCTTCTAGTTTATCCCTATTACATTTGGTTACTGATGATTTTAAATACAGTGATCCTTCAACTATCTTGGGAGTTATGTTCCAGAGACCCCTGCAGAAAGTGAAAATCTGGGAAATAGCAGCATAATATATATATGGCTTTATAAAACCTACCCACTCTTCTATAAATCTTTCCCACACCCTTATTAACATACAGTCACTGAGTTAAAGAGTGACCAGAATATAGAACACAGTGTTGTGGTTGGTTGCCTTTTATTCCATCAGTAAATAGTGTGCTGTAATAAGTGAAACTTCATGATTGAGAATTAGATATACTTAAAAAAAACCAAACTGCTATATAGTGAAAGCCTGATAAGTGAATCATGATATAGTGAGGGAAAACTGTAATTATTTTTTATTAATATAAGGAAAATCCATGTATATACATATGATTTCATAGTTTTAAAAATATAAATGAGTGTTATATTTTTGTGAAATAAATTGAAGGAATAAGAATGGGCAAAGAGGCAATAAAATATCACTTTTCATAGATTATAAATATATAAAGTTTTAGAGATTCACTAAAATAATTGTCAATAATTTTAGCAAAGTAGAACAATAAAAATAAACCTTTTGATCCTTTAAGATTTATTTAATCTCCAATAAAATTTTATTCTGTGATTCTATTGACTTTTATAAAATTATTCTATTATGAATTAAAAAGGATAAATACAATATATCTGCATTTTATTATAAAATGTTTACATCTTAATATATGATCTTTTTTTGGTAAAAGAAACATGTGCCACTAAGAAAAAGTATATTCCATTTTACCCCCATACAATTCTCTCTAGATATCTAAAATATAAAAATTATCTTATATTTTATTTATCTCCTTAACTTATTTCCTATTTATGTTTAATTTAAATTTATCCAGTTCCTGTAGGGCAAGTTTTAAATCCTCCACTATTATAGTTTTGCTACTTACACCTATAACTCTTTTCTCTTTTCATTTAAAAATTTGGATGCTATAACATTTGATACATAGGAATTTATAATTCTTTATTATCGATGGTCTCCCTGTTGGTCTATTTTAATTAGATTTCCTTCAGTTTTAACTTTTTCTGAGATCATTATTGCTTGCCCTGCTTTTTTTTTGTAAGCTGAATCAAATATTCTTTTCAGTCCCTCTATTTTTTGTGTGTATGTCTCATTTTTAAATGTGTTTCTTGAAAACTAAATATTGTTGGGTTTTGTTTTTAATCCATTCCTCTATCCATATCCTTTTAATGGGAAAATTCATCCCTTTAACATTCAAAGTTATAATTATTACTTATATATTTCCCTTCATTCTATTTTTCTTCATTCTTTTACCTCCTTTGTCTCCCTTTTATCTTATTTTCATCTAACTACATTGTTATTCCCAACTTCTTTATTCTCACTTTTAGTTCCCTGTCTGTCCTTATAACTTTCTTTACCTTTTCTCTTCCCTGAGACTTCTATGAGTCCCTCACTAATCCTTCTCTTACTCTATTATTTGTTAATATAAACAATTTATATTATACCTTCTTCTGTCTTATGCTCTTGCCCTCTTTTTTCTTAATCAATATTCCCTTCTAAGATTCCCTCCTTTAATCCTTATCCCTTCCTCTCTTATCTCCTTATAAGTTAAGAAAAATACTATTCTATGTTTATATATTATTCTTTTTTTAGTTTTATTTGGCTCATTTCCTAGTTATTATTTTCCCCTTGTTATCTTGTCTATCTACTTGGGTTTTGCCCTGCAACAGGGGTAGAGGGATGACTTTTCCAAATGTTTGCTATATCCTTCTCTGCTGCTTGGGGTAATCCCAGCTGTCTTTGGTTCCCAAACTGTACATTTCAGGGGGATGGCCAAGCTGATTTTTTTATGAGACTTGAAGCTATTTTGTCCAGCTGGATTCTGTTGCTGGTCAACATGGAATCTAGGAATCCCAAACTTGTTACCTAGTGAGATCTGATGAACCCCAATTTTCAGGATTAGCTTGTAGATTGGAGACCCCAAAGCTTGTATTTGTTCCCTGTTCCCATGGAATCTACCCTGAAGGGACATGATAATTCTGATTGGGTGAGATAAGCATATGCTAAGGACATTCTTTGTTTTAGGTAGCATCCCCTATTGTATTAGAACCTTTCTCAGGCAGGTCAGACCTGGGCATGAACCATCCTTTAGTAACCATTGTAAGCTGCCCCCTTCTCTTGCACCCTAGCTTCTAGCTTGATTGCATCTTGTCAGTGTAGTTTGAACACTCCCATTTCCCTGGTAGCCATAGTGATGTCAATCATCTTTCCCTGCCCCTCGGTTTTCTGAAAGGGTATATAGGTTCCCCAAGTTCTTTTGTTCCCCGGATTCCATCCTGAGTTGGTGGCACTCCCAGGGGCTAGTGACCAAGGCGTCTTGACTCTGTGCAGTCATGGGAAGCAGCTTTCTTGTCGCATTAGTAGCACTAACCCCTTTTCCCTTGATTAAAGAGTGCTTTTGACTATTTAATAGTTCTGTGTTTTTTCTAGTTGACATGTCCCTGCTATCAGATCCCCTATTGTCTCCTGTGCTGGGCAGATCCATTATCTTGCTGTTTCAAAGCTTTAGGCAACCTATAAATTCTTGGGCTGCTCCTTTGCTCTGCAGTATTTTGTTTTGTTTTTTCTTTGTTTATAAATTTTCCCCCTCTGGGTATGTGGCATTGGTTTCCTCAATGTCTCTTGTTTGCTGGACTACTCTCCCTTCTTACCACAGTGAGATGTCTTTATTTTCTAATTCTGTATTTTTATGGTCTATGAGCAAGTAGACTCATTTTCTTCCTTCTTGGTTTCTAGCATGTAATTCTTTCTAAGTTGCATGTTCTTAATATGAGGTCCATGAAGTTTTAAGAAAATATTTATCTCTATTTCTTGGTACCTATTAACCATAACAAGTACCTTTTAACCTTTTGTGATGTGTGCTATATTGTAAAGATATGTTCTATCTCCATTTTTAAAAGTCTATATTTTCACTATGTCAATTGGATCCATGATAGAAAAATAAAAAGATAAAAAAAAACCTTCTTTAAATAAAGTAGGGCATAGATATCTAGAAGTGGAAACTAAGGAATAAACGAAGACATTTAAAAAAAAATGAACAAACCAAAAACTATAGGCATCTTTGCTCACACCAACAATAGACAAAAGTCTCTAAAACCAGAGAAAAATTAACAATGGTCATAGAGAATGGAAGATAAACTACAAAACAGAATAGGCTAAATACTAAGATTAGAAAGAATATCCAATAAAAGAATATAGAAGCCCATAGAAGACTTCAGGGGCTCTGTGATAAGATTTCCAATTAAAAATGAAAGGAATCCTAGCTGGTGCACAAATGCTACTGTATGAGTGGTATGTGTGTGTGTGTGTGTGTGTGTGTGTGTGTGTGTGTGTGTGTCTAATAACATTTGGAAGTAAAATACTTTGTCTATGGAGGAGAGCTAGTTTTTTTTCCCCCTTGGCTGGCCCCTACCTTAAGGATATTTGCTAGGAAAGGAATCTCTGTAATAAAAAACAAACAAACAAAAAAACTATCATTCTTAGTCCTTCTATATATAACCAACCATATCCTCTTTTTTACCTTCATTTGCTGTCCCAAGAATTAATATACATCATTGATATCATGAATTATCTTGATATATTACATTATCTTAGCAAAACTAGATCATTTAAAAATATCAAATAAAGCAAAACAAACAAAGAAACTCTTAAAGAAAAAAATTTCTGGGGAAATATTCATAGCTTCCCAGGGAAAATAGAAGGGTCACAATGGGGTTAGGGTGGGGAAAGTTTAAACACAGAGATAACCAGAATAGATTTTAGCTGAGCAATTAAGCCTGAGCTTTCCTTCCAATAGTCTTGTTCCTCTCCCCTCCAATAACAAGTCTCTGATTTGACTTCTCAGCATTCTCCTTTCTTTGCTCCCCAAGCCAATGCCTTTGGCATTTTGTAGTGCTCAGCAGTAGTGATAACTGCCCTACTTGCTTGACCTATCAGTGTCTTCAAAGTGAATGCACTGCCATGGAGTTCTTGCTTTCTCTTGCTGTGAGAGATTTTATCACATTTCAGAGATATTACTTTGCTTTTTTTTTCTGTCCTTACTCACTATACTATGTTGTCCAAAACAAAAATATTAGGAGGAAAACACCAGATAAACACCAGATAAAAGCAAAGAATAAGTTAAGAGTGGGTCAAAAGTAGATTAAAGAAGCAGAATAAAAATAATGAAAATCAGTAGATATTCTGGATCCACATAGATAGAATAAAGAACAATACATAAACCATTCCACTCTATTCCCTTGTAGTATAATACTTAACTCCTATAGCCCCATCAATAGATATTTTATTTATGCAGTCATTCCTTGCTATATCACAGTTCACTTATTATGGCTTCACTGTATTCCACGTTTTCTCACACACACACACACACATATAAATATATATATATATGTATATATATATATATATATGTATGTATGTATTGCAGAGTTTTCTCTATATCTCAGGATTTTGTGGATGAACACCATAAGTACACAATGGAAATGCAGTATGCCACTCCTGTTTGCTCAAGTTTGCCAAAGTGAGATTGGACACACACACACACACACACACACACACACACTATTGGCTCATGGAATGAAAGATGACCAACCCACAGTGCTATGTTCTGTATCCTGGGCACTGATTGACTCAGTGACTAAAGCATTGGTCTCTTTACTCTCCTACACTGTGTACATACATTCAACATCTCTCTTTGTGGACTTCACATCAATGTCTGATAGCTGCATGTAGTGTTGCTCTGCAGTGTTATGTTTTTGTGAAGTTTTTGTAAAAGTTTGAATTCATTTGAAGCCCTATGCCACCCATTCTGTGCCTTCTAAGCAGAGAACCTAAGGGCCAAATTACATAGCTGTAAGACTGTGGAAAGCGTTGAGAACATATAAAGTGTTTATAAGAGTGTGAAAAAGGTTTATAGAAGAGTGGGAAGGATTTATAAAGATTTTAAATAAATAAATATAATAACACTACTTTGTGGCCGGGGTTTTGGGAACATAACTCCCGCAATATGTAAGGGATCACTGTATATAAACATATATCTTTATCTTCCTTCCTTCTTTCCTCCCTTCCATCCTTCCTGCTTCCCTTCTTCCCTCCCTCCTTCTCTTTCTTTCTTTCTTTCTTTCTTTCTTTCTTTCTTTCTTTCTTTCTTTCTTTCTTTCTTCCTTCCTTCCTTCCTTCCTTCCTTCCTTCCTTCCTTTCTTTCTTTCTTCCTTTCTTTCCCTGTGTTTCAATCCTGACCCTTTTAATTACTTCCTTGGTTGCTTTGAAGAATTCTCTAGATCTCTCTGGGCATCAATTTCCTAATCTCTCAAATGAAGTTTCACTAAATGAGCTCTGAGGTCTCCTCCATCTGTAAGCCTATGATCTTATTATTCTATGATTAACTCATTACTTAGAAACAGAGGATCCTTAAAAAAAACCTTTTAACTGTATAAATTCTTTAATACTGTAATTACAGGCAGGGAAGTGGGGAATATCAAGCGGATTATGACATCAAATGTATACCAATGATCTGAGTAGCCTTTAAAAAATAAACATTATGCTTCATATAGCATTTTTTCTTTCATAGAATATCATAAAATGCTCTGCTGCTACAGTAAAAGGCATTTAAACTTGAGAATAATTTCATATACAAAAAAACATATCTTTTTATGAAAATTTAGCTATTTTATAAAAAAAGGTAGTTGTTTTGCCTCATTCTAAAATTGCCCCAGACTGGAAGCTCTTTAATAGTTAATAAAACAGCAATATATTTTAGTTATTAAAGCTACATTTCAATACATACATTGAAAGAGGCCCTTATATTAATGCAAATAACTCTATATTTAATTGAAATTAAACTCTGAGATCACAAAGGAAAGTTATGTCCGCTTTGACAGGTTATGAACTTTGGTCATTATGAGACAATAATGCTTTATAAATCTAAAGAAACATTTCAAATATGGTCTTTGAATATGAGAGGTGATGTTCTAATGATCACACAAACCTAACTGATAAATAGTAGATGATTTTCATCACAGTAGATAGAGCACTCAGCCTGGAAACAGAAAGATCTAAATTCAAATTTTGCCTCAGCTATTTAATAGCTGTGTGATCCTGGGCAAGTCATTTAAATGCTGCTTGTCTCAGCTTGCACATCTATAAGATGGGGAAAATAATAGCATCTAGCTCACAGAGTTCTTTCAAGTGTCAAGTGAGATAATATTTTTATAAGTTTAGCACATTTTGGACATCATAGGCTTCATTTCAATGTTAGCTGTGTTACATTTTAGAAAATAAAATAATATATGATCAAACAGTTGGAAAATTTTAAAATGGCATCAGTACAAGAACTGTCCATTGAAATACCTTCAGGGGTAAACTATTGACCAAGAAAATTAACAAGGTGGTATAAACTGCAACTTTTCCTTAGACAATGTTAAAAGAGTTTTTAACATATTTTTTTCTTTTTTTCTATATAAGAGGAAAAAAAAAAGCAATAAGATTTCTGAGTAAGAGACCACCTGCTGTGCAGGTTGTCACTAGGTAACCCCCTGCTGTGCAGTTTGTCAGTTAGTGATGGTTAGAAGGATGTGGCTGAGTGTCCTTAATAAATTGCAGATGATTGGAAGGGGCTTTTTGTCTCTGACTCTCCTGGGGAGAGGATGTGTTGCTAGCACTCTCTCTTACTGGAGACAGAGAAACAGAATAAGGCCTTAATAGCCTTATTGATTATTGATTAACTTGGACAGATAAGGTACATAGATAGTGGTTATATTATCAGATAGATAGAATAGGAGTGTAGGCTAGTGGCATAGCAGAAGATACTTCCCTCTGAGGCAGATAGATTTAGGGTTTTCTAGAAAGATTTAGTTAGAATTGGGAAGAGCAGGTAGGGAATGGAGACAGACCAACTATTTGGCATTCTTTTAGATCTCAGATTTCCTGCTTGAAGGTTTCTATCAGTTTCTGATTTCCTGTAGTCACACACTGGACATCTTACTGCTAGGAGTAGAACTGATCCTCTACCCTGAGGACTTAGTCTTTAGAGTGAGTTTTTTTCTAGTATATATATATATATTTGGGGAAGTGGTTAAGAATATTTTGATAGATTATATCAAATATAGTGGTTAGGTCAGCATCATAGCAAATGAAGTCATATATGTCTCCATGATTATCTCTCACAAATAGGGATGACCTGAAAAAGAAATTATTTTTTTCTATTGGAAGAGGGAAATCTAGACATACTCTGTTGGGACTTAGTTTAAGCCTAAGAACAATTCAGAGAAGCTAAGTATACATATAGTTGTGGTAAGAAAAAAAGAAAAGGAAACAGGATATAATAGCAGCAATGGCCAAGTGTGCTCAATAACAAGGCATAGTTTGCCCAGTAATAAAGTGTCTTTATGTGAGGGCCTCATAAACTGGATTTGATTGATGTGGTTTCTGCAGGAATTTGCCCAACCACAGGGATCTTGATTTCAGCCATTTTAGTGGCTTTAAAAGCAGCAAAGTTTATCCAGAATGGACACACAAAGGGCTGTTATTATGTCAAGCTCACAGCATATCTATATTGGGTGAGATAATTTCAGCTATTAGGTCTGGGCCTGGAGAACATACCAACTCAGGAAAAAAAACAAACAAACAAAAACTAGAGTTATTAGCAAGGGGTTAATGTTGGGGTCCTAACTGCCATTATTTGCAAATTATTATTGTTTGTTATGATTAATATAATCCCAACAGACTGATTTGGGGAATAAGAATTGATTGATTATATCAAGTATATTGGTCAGGTCAGCATCATAGTAAATAAAGTGACAAATGTCTCCATGATTGTCTCTCACAACTAGGGATGACCTGAATTGGATGAGGGAGCTTAATAGAGAGATTTTTAGAAGCTTATTATTCAGCCACTCTCTTGAAAATCCAAAGAGATGATTAATTGCTAAGAATTCCCCATCAACCTATGGGTCTCTCCCCATACATACATCAGGGGGAACACATACACAGGAAAATAATTCTTTTCTTCTTTATTAATGACAATTCTGTTAAAAAAAGAAGATATTCCTTGGAATTTCTAAGGACAAAAATGTAAAAAGCAACAGACTGGATGGTATCTCTGATACAGATCCCAGACACAGAAAAAAAAAATTCTCACTGATTCTTTCAGGAAAGTTAACATAATATGAAAATGTATTCTGTTTCTTGGGGAAAGTAGGTCTCAGTTCATCCAATGAAACACTCAAATTATGTTTACTATACATTATATGCAAGCCATAAATGTTATGCTTTCATGTTTCTTAGTAAAATATAAAAAAAATAATTGATAGATGTTTTGATAGGTAGCCATTAAGTTGAACTGCCCTTCTGGCACAAAGGTCTTACAAACTGTGGATGAAAAAGATGCAGACTGCACTGCAAGGACTTGATTTACAAGGAAACCTCATGAAGGAAGGAAATGGAAGTTTGACTGACAATGGGGAATGGGAATAGAACCTCTAGTCAAGAAAAGCAGATGGACAGTTGAAAAGGAGTTCTCATTCCCTACTGAACTGAAAGGGAGAAGATTATCTCACTGAGTTTAAGCTGCTATAATCCCTCATTGATCTGAAGAACTCAGATTAGCCATCTTTCCTCAATTGTGGTGAATAGAGACTTTTTCCTTTTGGGGAGGACAAGAGACTATTCACCTAGGAGATTTTCCATTGACATCTTCAAATGCTGTGTCTCTATATTAGGAAATTATGACAGCCTGACTCCACAACATCCTCAGGGACCCAGGTCCCCAGACCTGAGCCCTCAACCCCTTAAAGGAAATTTAGGTTGAAATAGAAATAGGGACTTCCTACCTGTTCCCTAAACCTACCAATCCTAAATCTCCAAACAATAAATAGATCTTATAAATTACAGAACTAAATATCTCATTCTTCACTGTACTAAGGGGATCAAGATAATATCCATCCAGGGAAAAAAACAGAAACCAGACACTAAAGGGGATTTCCTCTTTACCTTTCAGCTCTGGACATTGATTCAATTTCACCTTCTCTGGGACAGCTCTGCTTAGGAGATGAAGTGGTGCTTCTCTTCATTTGTTCCCTCCCTCTCTGAGACCTGTCTAGCTTTGGTTCCTGAGCTCCAGTTAGTACAAAAAAAAAGTAACAGTTCATAGGAAAGAGATGAAAGAGATATGTTATCCAATCCCCACTGTCCAGCACATTTATATGCAAAGACTAAAGTCTCATGATGCAAGAGTCTGCTTTCTGGGACCATTGCTATTGCCGTCACCTTTATTAGCCATCGGGAATCATACTGGTCCTCAGAGCAGCTTTTCTGAAAGATCTATTTTTTCCTGGTCCAGGGTCACTGATAACATTTTCCCCTAAAATTATTTGAAAAATATATCTTAATTCAATTTAATAGTCACTAAAATTTTGCATAGAAAAAAGGCCAGATGGTGAGAGTTAACTCAAATTTTAGGATTCTAATTTTATTAATATAAAGGTTATCCAATTTAAAAAAAATGTCTACATTAAGGAATTTACATTTCTTATATTTTTGCTATTCTTTACTTCTGTTTGAATCAGATACTTGTTTTGGAAAATTGCTAATAACAAACCAAAAGGGAATTCAGAAAAATATTCAAAGACTTAGTATTTAGGGTTAGTTTTTCCTAGTTTATTTTTATCTCTCTCTCTCTCTCTCTCTCTCTCTCTATATATATATATATATATATATATATATATATATATATATATATATATTAATATATACACACATGTGTGTATAATCTGACTGTTTTACTTTCCTCAAAAATTTTTCACTTCAATTGTTATCTTCTATTATTGGTTACTATGTGTTGCTTTTTATTATTATTTATTTTAATCTTCTCCAATTTTAATTCTTAGTGTCGCCTCAGGAGAATGAAGTTCTGCAATGAATCTTATCCTTCTGCAAGAAACTTAGAAAACATCATTCTGCAAATATGTAGATTCTATGCATAGTCTTGATAGTAACATACATTAATTTACTCAAATGATTTATCCTTCTATTATAATAAGATTGTATGAGATTTATAAAAAATCTAGGCAAATTAATTTATTTTATATAATAGATTGTATAATAGATAACACATTATCTATAGTCTAACATAATCAGTTTCTAATGATTATCAAATAAATTAGATATTACACTTAATAGAATAATGATATTTAGAACATCTTCATACCCTTGTGTAATGTTTGTATCACAATGTATCTCAACATATATATGTTAGTATTACAACAAATAGCAAGTCAAGATGTCACATAGAGATAATAAAACATAGTACATAAATACTTTCTCTTTAAGATAAATGATTATACCAAAGTCTTTTAACTCAAAACAAAAAAAAATATTATTGAAGTAACCTTATGAAACATGACTATATCCTGGTTTAGACATCCCCAAACTAATTCCAGTTTTATCATCTTGTATCTTGTATCACTTTCATTTCTCTTTCCCACTTTCTGCCTCTCTTAATTGGTTTTTGAAGACTTTTTTTAACTCTTCAAGAATTTGTGTCAAATCCATATTTTCATTTGGACTTTGCATGTGTTTCCTTTGCTTTCACTGCCCCCTTCTATGCCTGTACCATTCCTCTTTGTTTCCATAAAAATTCTTTAGAGTTAGGTGCTTTTTTGTTGTTTTCTTATTTTTCCTATTTAATTATAAGTAGGAACTGTTTTCTGAGAAATAGAGGTACCCTCTTAAACTTCAGTCCTTGCTTGATATTACTATCAGCTTATTTTCTGGGTATGAGAGCCGAGAGCTCTGAGAACCCCCTCCCCCAACTGATTCAATTGACACTTGAGATACTGATGTCTTAAAAACTTGCCTCATGCATGGGTGTAATCTTTTGATTTCACTCTCACCTTGATCAGGTCAGGTGCTGATCAAATTCTAGCTTAGGGGCTTAGGCTCAAATTTTTGGTCTTGCTGTGTACTTGATTGAATCAGGCACACTCTTGATTGCCCTATCTTGGTACTCTGCCCTGAGCTTTAGGCAGAAAGATTACTACTTAGTATTTAGTACTAAAAGTCACCCCAAACTGTATAATATATCCATATCCCAAGACCAGATTGGAAATCCTGCCTTTCCTGTGGGCCTACACAGATCAGCTCAATTCAGCCCATACTGTCATGGGCTGGGGCTCTAGACTTCTTTACAGTTTTGAAATTTCAAGGGGTATGGTTTGGCTTGTACCACTATCTGCCCAGAAAGGATCTCAGAATATGAATGTTAGCTTGGACTTAAATTCCAAACCTGGGGCAGTAGACATGATGTGGGGGTGAGGGAGTGGCTTGCTCTTGGTTTGCTCTTCCCTCCTTTCTATAGACTTTTTCTGGTTCTGCTTTCATCCCATCCCAGTTCCTCAGATGATATCTGCCTACCATTTGGATTTTTCTTTGCTCAAAAGTTGTTTCATTCTGTATCCTTGTTGGTTATTTCAATTGTATTTTTTGTGACTATATTTTAATTTTGGTTGGGGAGGATTTTTGTGGTAGCACAGAACAGCTCTGGTTCACTCCTTCCTGGATGTTGGCTAATAGAATTTAAAGCGAATTGCTCAAAGTAATATAGATGGTATGTCCCTGAGACTGAATTTGAACTCAGGCCTATGACAGGTGCTTTGTAATATAGAGAGAACATCACAAACTTATATGATTGAAACATTAAAATGTGAAATCTAATTTTCATATATATACAACATATGTGTATTTCACATATATGTATACATGCACACATATATAAATAAATATATATGTATACATACACACATATATAAATATATATACATATATATATATATATAATTAGTTCTGCACAGTGTGGCCCAATGAAAAAAAAGACTATATTTTGAATGAGAGCATTTGAATTTTAAATTTGACTTTATCAATAACTATGAAATTTTATATAACTGATTTAACTTCCCTGGTTCTTATTTTTCTTATTTACAAAATCAATGTGCTTGAGTTAAATATTTCTTTGATAACTCTTTAGTTCTCATGTGTATTTATTTCCTATTCATCCTTCTAAAGGTTAACATTCACAACCTTATTAAACTCCTTGATCAGTGACTAAATAAACCAATATCTAATCTAATATTATTATTCTATTAATATTATATTATAATATCAGCAAGAGATTGAAATATGTCAGACTAATATGTTAGACAAATGTCATATATATGCATTACCTAACAATCATTTTTGAATCACTTTTTCCATTTAAACATTTGTCATGAGAATGAAAAGATTAGTATATGAATTTTAAGAACAACTGTCTTTATATGAATACTTTCCCTTGTGATAAGTGAACAAGAAGAAAGTCAAGATGTGATTTAATACTTTGTCTTCAAACCAGAATCATAGGTCATGATATTGGTTTGAAGAGAAAGAACTAAATCATTCTTTGACTTCCCCTTGTTCATGTCCTCATGATAATATGGACTTATAGCTAGACATTCATCTTTGGGATTCATGTCAAAATAATTTTATGGGCAAAAGAAAGAAGGTTATGTGAGAATCCAAGGATTGCAAGATTATTTTTTCTGGATATGTATCCTCTGCATTTCAGTTTTATGGGCACCATATTTTGGAACAAAGATTTGTAACTGTCTCTGTTATTATACAGTATTTTCCTAAAGGTCTGTAAGAATGAAACAGACATTTGCTTCATTTTTCATATTTGTAAATGTGAAGAAATGCCCACTTATAATTGTTTTTCAAGGGCTCTTCTGCTAAAAGTTATTAAAAGAAACATGCTCTTAAGAAGCAAATGTAAAAGTAGTTGATTCCAAAATAAACTTGTTCACTTTCCAGTTAATATTAAAGGAAATTGTGCTCTGGCTAAGAAAAATACCCTTGTTTATATAATATAGAAATTACCATGTTCACATGTTTTGATGCAACAACATAACACATAAAGCCTATATTCAAATAAGTAGATCTTGTTATTTATTTGGTTAGGAAAGAAAACATTTTAACAAATAGGGACCATTTTTTACTAGACTTCTTGCCTCTTCTTACACTGATCTAGATGTGGCTCTCTCCTTGTGAAAAGGTATTGCTGCCTGCCTTATCATGTTGAAGAATCCAGGTATTAAATCTTTTCCTTTGGCACTTCCTTCCTTCCTTCCTTTCTTCCTTCCATTCTTCATCCAGAGACTCATTTCTAGGAATTTTCAGTTATTTTATCTAGATCATAATCTATTGACATTCCATTTTAACTTTTGTGTTATAACCCTTGTCCTTATTTCTTATTCTCACTATGACTTTCAGGATGTACCAACCTCAATTATTTTCAAGGCCATCACCCCTACTATGTAGTCTCTTCCCTTACCCATCGTGACTACTGGTGAATCAATTCAATGACTCTAAAGACTTGAGATTATTCCCATTCACATGCTGTGGTCAAATACTCACTTCCAAGATCCAGCCTTGGATTACTTCCATTCTCGTTCTTTCATATCGTTAAATGAGTCTGATAAAAATAATAAAACTATTCTAAATATAGTATAAATTTATAATAACAAGTAATAAAGTAAAATAATCTCAAATGGATTTATGCACAATGAACATGGTAATCTTTTTATACCTCCCTGATCAATTTACTATTCCATTCTCCACAGCACTTTTCTTAAACTTTTGTACCTTTCCTCAAGCTTTCCATTGATCCCCAACCAATGAGGTGAGCATCTTGCATCATGTTTCACTGAAAAAGAAACAACTAGTTTCTTAGTCCCCTCTAATCATTCTTCTTCAAGAGCTGGCTAGGTAAAAGTGCAATCCTTCTCCTTTATACCCCTTTCTCTTCCATAATCCTATTACCACCATAACACTGATTAAGCTTCCTTTGGTCTCTTGACTCACGTCTCTTTCTACTTCAGCTATTAAAATTATCTTCCTAAAGTTCAGGACTGGATATGTCATTCTTCTAGTCAATAAATTTCACCCCTTCCTTCATTTAGAACTCCTTACTAATCCTCCTTAATACTAGCTACTTCTCTCAGAGAATAATTCCAGTTTACTTGGGATGTGTCGTGTCATAGTTTGCAACATATCCTCCCCTTAATTACATTACAAATTATGAGGACAGGTAATATTTCACCATTCTTTGTATCATTGCACATAGTATGATGTCTAGCATGGAGTTGGTTCTTGTTAAATGCTTGCTGATTTGACTTGGAAAAAATAACACATAGATATTGCTCTTCATATGATTTCCATAGCACTGTAGTTAAGAAATTGGGATATGGAAAACTGATGATTGCATTAATTGGTAGGAGGAAGTAGATAGTATCAAGTATATTGTAAAAAATAATGAATTCAGAAAATGGTTTTAATCTAAAAATTATTACATCATAAGTAAGTGGTTGTCATATGCTGTTAATTCAACATAATGAATAACAACAAGTACTTAGGAATGGTAAGAGAGACTAGAAGGTATAGTGGTGGTAACATTTTGTTTGTTAGGTTTTATTTATTATTGGATCATTAAGATATGTGTGGATTGATTTCATATTGTATTTTCTCAAGAGGAAAAAAACTCTTTGAAATAGGTATAATAGATATTATTACTCTCATGAGGTCAGATCATTAAAGATCTGGAGCACTTTTTAGTCTGCTATGTTGTTTTTTCAGGATGTGTGGAACAATGAGTTCTTTTTGTTTTGAAATTTTTATATTTTATTTTTCTCAATTACATGTAAAATTTTTAAGACATTTTAAAATTATTCACAAATTTTCTGCCTTACTTCCACACTCCTTGAGTAGGCAAGCAAATTTGATTAGACTTTACATGTGTAATTGTGCAAACAAGTTTCAATATTAGTCATATTGTGGAAGAAAAAATTTCCCCTAAGGTGGGTGGGAGTTGTTCTTTTCCTTCCCCTTTATGTTTTGATCTACATTCAGAGTTCAACAGTTCTTTCTCTGGAGGTAGATAGCTTTTTCATCATAAATTATTTGGAATTTTCTTAGATCATTTCCTTGCTGAGAATAGTGAAGTTTTTCACAGTTGATCATCATATAATCTTGCAAAGAATGTATACAATCTTGCAGAGTGTGTACTATGTTTCATGATTCTGCTCATTTTACTTTGCTTTAGTTCATTAAAGTATTTCCAGGTTTTTCTGAAAGTAACCTGCTAATCATTTCTTAAAGCAAAATAGTATTCCATCACATGTTCAGTCATTTCCCAATTAATGGGGATTCTCTAAATTTCTAACTTTTTGCCTCTATAAAAAGAGATGATTTAAATATTTTCATGCAATTAGATCTTCTTTCTTTCAACTCTTTGAAATATAAACTTAATAAAGCTATTACTTAGTCAAAGAATATTCGGTTTTATAACCCTTTGGTCATAGTTATTAATTGCTCTTCATAATGGTTGATCAATTCACAACTCCACCAACAGTGCACTGATGTCTCAATTTTCTCACATGCATGTCAACATCTATCACTTTCTTTTTCTCTCATATGATAGGTGTGAAGTCATACCTCAGAGTTGTTTCAGTTTTGATTTCTCTAATCAATAGTGATTTAGAACATTTTTCATATGACTACCTATAACATTCATTTCTTCTTAAACCTGCTGGTTTTATAAATGTTTAAGGGAAGATATATTATTAAAATTTTGTAAATTAGGCCTTTATAAGAAGAACTTGCTGTCATCCCCCAACCTTAAGTTTTCTGCTTTCCTTCCAATGTTGGCTGAATTGGTCTAATTTCTGCATTTCAAAAAATTTGATGTAATCAAAATCATACCTTTTATATCCTATAATCTATAATACATTCTATCTGATTTGGTCATACAATTTTCTCATCCATAGAACTGACAGGTAAATTATTCTATACTTCTATAATTTGCTTACAATATCACCTTGATATTTAAATTACGTATCCATTTTGACCTAATCTTGTTATAAAGTATGAGATGTTCATCTACATCTATTTTCTGACATGCTATTTTCAAGTTTTCCCAGGAATGTTTTTTCTCAAAAATATATTCTTGTCCTCAAAGTTAGGTTCTTTTTCTTTATCAAATGCTATATTACTATGGTCATTTGCTTTAGTATATTGTGTAACCAATCTATTTTACTGACCTACCACTCTATTTCTTAGTAACTACCCAGATTGTTTTAATGATTTCCAATTTGTAAAACATTTTGAGATCTGGTACTGCTATGTCTTCTTCTATTACATTTTTTGTGGATGTGCTATAGTCTGTGAGTGACCACAAGCACTCTTTTCCTACCTGGAACTGTGCCTACGTTGCCCACACACATGACTTTACTCTGTGGTGTGGTATTTTATAGAAAGGACCTGTATTGAACTGATTTTCCCTTTTACCCCAGTAACACAGAACTTTCCTACCAAATTTCTAAGTAGCATTTGGTTTGAAAATAGTTTCATCTAGTCCTTTTCTTGGTTCTGACATGCTAGAATTGGTTTTGAGTTATTATTTTTAGGATTTTAAACTTTTTGAGAGGAATGTGGGATATGTCAGGTAAGTCCCTACTTCTATTCTACCATCTTAACTCCAGATCCCTATTACAATAAGTTCTGATAACTACAATTCCAGAAAAATAGAGACTTTACCTTTTTTTTACACTGAACCACCTGTGACTACTTGGCTCATGCCATTTATACTACATATATACTCCTTGGATAATGATAAAAAACTGCCATTCTTTTTGTTTCACATATTAAGAAAATGAACACAAATGTAGGGCAAATTTTCTTTTCCCCCACAATTTTCAACCAGACCAAACAGGATTTGGAATAAAATATTTTTACTCTGAGGAATTTAGGGAATAATGAGTAAGCCAGTAGAGTTAGAAAATGAAGTGCATGAATGATAATATTATAAAAATAAGCCTAGCTTTGAAGGTAGGAGCAATATTGTGGAGAATTTTTAATAGAAACTGAGGAATTTGTATTTTATGTTAAAGAAAATAAAGGCTTTAAAATTTGGGGTGCAATAGAATATCTTACTCAGATCTGAGTTTTAGAAGTAATTAGGCAATTTTGTGAAGGAAATGATGAAAAAGAGGAAGAAAATAGTAAAAGAGAAAAAGGAGTTTTTTGTAACAATTCAGGTGAAATATGAAGGTCTGGATTATACTGGTTACCATTTGAACAGAGAAAAGGAAATAGATGTGAACGATTATGCAAAGCAGGATTGATAAATTCTGGAGACATTGTTATAAAGGTATAAGGAAGTCTGTAATATCTTGGAATCTTCATCATCACACTAACATATTTGTCCCATCAGATCATGTAAGTCTTTTCAATTCTTTCTAAAATTATTGTTTGCCATTTCTTATACCACAATAGTATCCCATTACAATCATATATCATAACTTGTTCAGTCAATACATTTCCAATTTTTGCTGTCACAAAAATATCTCTTTGGGATACAGACCTAGATCAAAGAGTATGCACAGTTTTAAAGCCTGTTGGGCATAGTTCCAAATCACTCTTCAGAATGGTTGATTAGTTCTCAACTCTACCAATAGTACATTAGTATCCAAATTTTCCCACATCCTCTATAGAGTTGTTTTAATTTGAATTTCTGGAATATGTATCTTTAGCCAAATTAGAAATGGAGGCAATTATCAAAAATTAGAAAAATTTAATTACTTAAAACTGAAAAGCTTCTGCACAGACAATATTCATGCATCCAGGATGAGAAAGAAAGTGATTTAATGAGGAAAATATTGGCATCAAAATTCTATGAAAAGAGTCTGATATCCAAGATAATAATAAATAACAATAAAGACTAATATTCATTCTTTCTATATATATGGTCAAAGAATGAAACAAAAAGTTTCCAAAATATTGCCAAGTGTTCACTGACATATAAAAAAAATCATTAATCAAAGAAATGCAAACTGAAACAATGTTCATACTCTGTGAGTGGGGAAAAATAACAAAAATGTGCAGCAATCATTTTTGGAGGGGTTATGGAAAGATGGGTACACTAATACAGTGTTGGGGAAGTTATTAAATGGTAGAAATTCATGAAGATCTGACTTCAAATTCAGACTCGGACAATAGCTTTATATCCTGGGAAGTCAGTTTGCCCCAGTTTCTTGAACTGTGAAATAAAGAGAATAAAAACATCTATTTAATAGGGTTATTGTGAAGATTATTTGGGGGAGAAGATAAATTACTCCATTTTGCCTGTATTATAATTCCTTGACTTTCAGCCAGATGCCTCTTTGACAAGTATAGAATGTTTCCTTCACTATCTCTCTATGCCCTGTTTGAAAAGAAAACATTCAGGCCTTCCAGAAACTCACCCCTTTCTCTGGATTTTATTTAACTAGGGAAAAACTGGATCTTTAACAAATGATAATTAACAAGATAAAGAATGTACCCATTTTCTAGACCAGAAGGTACAAATAGATTTGCTTAAGGTCTTTGAACTATGAAAGCTATTCTTTTGAAAAAAGGACCCTCTTTCTGAACATGTTTCTGCACAAGGGTCCTCAGGTAGGTCAGAAGAAGAGAAGCAGTGGTATGGGCCATACTCTTTAGTGGACACATTGTCCCTATCTGGGTATACCTTGGGCTGCCTTAATTCCAACTGTCACTGTCAAGGACTGTGACAATTCTTGCACCAGGATCCAATGGCAGATAGTAGCTCAATATGATAAGCCCCAAACCCCTTTCCTGTCTTCTCATACCTCATTCCTTTCTCCTTCCCCTTTATGACTCAGTAGCAGTGGCCTCCTGGCTGATACTTGGCCAAGACCTTCCATATCCTGATTCTGTGCCTTTCCACTGGCTGTCTCCATTTTGGGGAATGTTTTCCCTTCTCACCTTGGTCTCTGGCCTTCTTTTTTAAATCTCACTTTCTGATAAAATGATTTCCTAGTCTTCAAAATTGTTAGAGTTTTCCCTCTGAGAGTATATCCCATCTACTATGTACAGAGCTTATCTGGACACAACTGTTGACATTGTCTTCTTCATTAGTCTGGAATCTCCCTGAGGATGAAGTCAGATGAGTGAAGCATGTGGGCAGGTCATCAGCAATAAATGAATGAGAGAACTTCTGCTTCCAGGAGCTAAGATGGTAAAGTAAAGAAGACTTGGAACTCACCAAACTCACTTCCAGAAAATCAGAAAAAACAATTTAAAATGAATACTGGCATGTTTCAACCAACAGAAGACAATGTGAAGCAGTATTTTGCCCAAAATTACATGAATGGGCAGCAAAGAGGGACCCTTTCAATGAAATAGGAGGGGAGAATATAGTCCAGTACACTGGAAAAGAGCTCTGACAGGAAATAATGCAAAAAGCAGGGGAAGGAAAGGAGTCCTGGTTCAACCCAGCCTCAACAGGGGCAGAATGGAAACAAACAACATGCAGTACAGGCATCAATAGGAGGAAATCATTCCAGCCTCAGTTCGAGAGGGTAGAACCTAATGCCATCCAACACAAGTGACATTTAGATGGAATAGCTTCATTCTTCTCCATAGCAGGTCAGACAGTGTTCCTCTGCAGAAATGAATATGATGGGGTTTTCACTCTTTTTTTCCTTACTATAATATTAAAATGCTTTAGTATTTTTGGCTACCTCATCATACTTTTATCTCCAATTTGTGTCTAAATTACATGAATCCCTTAGAATGTGGGGACTATGATTAAATTCATGCCTCTAAAATTTTAAACCTCAAAGGTGATATTTTTCTTCATATATATGAGTATTTAATATTTGATTATTATATTTACATAGTGAATATGTCCCATGTTTTAGCCTATAAAAATTATATTGGATTCGGACTCTATCATCTACTATGTTAGCTATTCCTTTCAGTTTTCTATCATCTGAAAATCTAATTAGTATTGCATATGTGTATTTATTCAAATAATTGATAAACATATTAAACAGTATAACATTCAATGTCCTATCTCCATCCTTTTGAATTGCTTATTTCCCTTTCCTCACAGATATTTATTATAAATTATTACTTCCTTCTGAACTAAGTTCAAATATCATCATATAAATAAAGGCTGCTATTGCCATCCATAATTCCCTTGTCATTACTATGTATTTATTCTGTATTTATCCATGGTGTCTTCTCTATTATCTGTAAAAAATAAATTTGTCTCTAGTAATAAAAATATCATATTTTAAAAGTTTATTAAGGATTATTAGAAATCAAGGATACAAAATAATAAACCACATGCCCATGGCTGATTAGCCAATTCAGAATACCCATGCTTAGCTTACTTACTACATCATTGCAATGGTAGAGCAGAGCATAGAAGAGAAAGAGGTAGATGTTACTGCCAGTTTAAATACTAATTGTGATCTTGCCTAGGTGGAGACTCAGGTGAGATTATAGGGAATTCTGGGAAATATCAAGGACTTCTGAGGATTGAAATCTGGGGTTCAAAAGCTCCATCTTTACATTCCCCCCTGAGGCTCAAGGAAGACTAGTCTCTCTGATGGGTCTTGTAAACATACCAGCTATGAAAATACAATAATTTTAGGATAAGAGGAAAAGAAAACAAAACCAATAATTGATCGTCACATTGACAAAAAGCCAGTTATTGGGCAGACCCCTTTGGCATAAGAATATACATACAAAACAAATGCATTCAAACCCCACACAGTTCAGATCACCACATCCAAAATTTCACTCTGGATCTTCTGGTGCAGGGTATTGTCTAGGAGGCATCTTCATGGTGTCTTCTCCAAACAGTTCACTTTCTGGATTCAGAGAGGTAGATGTTTCTTAACCTAAAATTTCTCTCAAAAGGAATTTAAACTTTGCAATTTAAAATAATATTTATACATTCCCCCCTGAAGAGGGTAAGTGAAAAACACAGGGATCACTTAGGGATGCATGGCTGAGTTATGAGGTATATGAATCAATTGGAAAGAGAAATTTAAAAAAAATAAAAAAATCCAAATAAAAAAGATAATTTTGGGATGAAATATAGACTATCAAAGTCTTATGTGTAATGATTCTAAATAAAGGAAACTTAAATCTATAATAGTTCCTTGACTGAGGGCCCAATTAAAATGATATAAGCAATTAAGCAGTTACCCAATCAGTAGCCAGGAGTACAGAAAGTTGCCACACTATGAAAGACAGAAAGGAACTAGATTATAAGAACCAGATAAGAGCCAAATTTGAGATACTTGTCTATAAGTATTTTCACAAAGAGTGTGGGTACAAGGAAGGCCTACATTTTAACATATGTGAAGCATCGCAACCTCAAGTCTCACACTAGTTTCAAGTCCTTTGTATTGACTTAGAAGTGTATCAATCCTTCCTGTATTGGTTTCTTCTTCTTTTTTTGACCTGTGTGCTCTTTTGGCACTATTCAGGTTAAGCCTGTGCTCCTTGTTTTGTATTCTCTTTTCCTGGAATCAGACAGAATCATTAAGCAAAGTCCCATAATTTTTTTAAAAATAATCAGTAGCATCATTTTTATAGACTCAAGCTTTTGGGTATGCATTGACATTATAACAAATATATTTTAAATTTATATTACTGCAAAATCAAAAAAGGTTAAAGAAAATCTCAATACTGGTGGCATATGCATCAAATATAAAAAGGAGAGAAAAAATAAAAAACTGAAATAGTATATTGAACATGCAAGAAAAATATAATAATAAAAGAGTTTTTAAATTCAAAAATATAGCTTATAATCATTGACACATTGTGTCAGCTAAGAAAATATAGACTACAAAGGCTTCTCACCAAAAATGATATCCATTTCCTCTTTATATCTGGCCATGATCCACTGCGAGTACAAGAAAATAAATTTCACAAGGTAACAGCTTTTTTTTTTTTTAATAAAGAACAGTAGTACCACATGTAATGCAGATTCAAAAAAGTATCAATATCCCTAAATTCACAATAGCACAATTAATTTAAATAGCAAGCAAACCCACTATCATATTTCACATAAGTTGCTGTATGACGTAAAATAAAACCTTTGAATTGATGGATATTTGTCACAATTTTCACAGATATAGCAAATCTTCTATCCTTGGCAAATATATTTTAAACAAAGTAAAGCTTATTTGAGTTTAGGTCATCATCAAAAAATCTACAGACCATTCTGGTGGAAATAAAGTGAGCTGAAGAGTTATAAATAAGAGATGCTCCTCTTTTGAGAGTCATCCAGGGGTACCATGCCCTGGGATTAACTTCCCAGCTCCTTTGATATGAGACTGTGATGTCCCATCCTTTCACATTTTTATAAATGTGGGAGGTGGGGATTATAATTGTATTTCACTTCAGCTACTAAACTGGACCGTACCTCCTGTTATAGGCAGGCAGCAAAATGATCAGAGTTGTTAAAAAAAATCTAAAAATCGTTTCTAAAGACCCCTTAAAATCAGTTTGAGATATTTAGCTCATTAAATTTTCCAAAGGTTGTTATACAATTTTAACCAGTTTTGATGAAGTCCATCCATCCTCTCTGTTATAATTTACAGTCAAAATAGAAAAATAAAAGCTGTTTTTTTTAAAAATATGGGCTTATTCAATAATATATGTTCAGTATAGTTATAGGGGAAATACTAATTGTGATCTTGCCTAGGTGGAGACTCAGGCGAGATAATAGGGAATTCTGGGAAATACCAAGGACTTCTGGGGATTGAAGTCTGGGGTTCAAAATCTCCATTTTTACATTATCACAAAAGCTATTTGAAAGTAGGTAGTTTCAGTTTAAAAAAAATGAATGCTTGATTACTCAGCAGCTTTAATAATTCTGTGCACATATAAGATACTTTATAAATGTTTGGTGTTTGAATGACTGTAGCAGTCCACACCTGTCTAGGGGCAAGGGAAACAGTTAGTGTGTACAGATTGTCTTAGAAGAGAGCATGCTCAGTCTTGAGCATGCTCAGTCTTGCACATGGCTGGGAAAGCCTCTGACCCTTGACCCCAACTTCCCCCAGGTTAGGTGGGAAAACAGGTTTCTTTGTGCTCACCTAGCTAAGAGAAACCACACCTATACCTTGTCATTAACCAATGATAATCATCCCTATGTGTTGTGTATATTTGCATATCAAAGAGATTAAATACAGCCGCAGCAGGCTCCACCTCTATCTCTTAACTCTCTTCCTCATTTGGATCTCAGCTCCCACTGATGTCTGTCCTTGCTGGAGCTTGGGCCAAGCTCCATCTTTAATCCTACTCTATCTCTCTCACCTGGGACCTGGCCTTCAGCTAGGCACTTTCTTTTCTCTATCATCTCTTCGACCTGTGTGGTATTCAGTTTGGATCACTGGACAGGTACAAGCCTTCTGAGTAGTCCACTGATCGGATATTGCCATGGCTCATTGATAATTAATAAGGCCTGGATTTCTGACTCATTCCTGCCAACTCATATCTATAATTTGGCTCTGCCATCCCCCTCGTGGTATCCAATATTTCTACCCTTCCTCTATCTTCCTACCTTAAAGCTTCTCTCCCCTCAGGAAGCTTTAATGACTGTTACCACAATATAGCAGCTATATCAAGAATGTTGCCTTAGAGACACCAGACTTTAAAATCCTATGGAAGTTTGAATTTTCCAGAACATGGAAGGCACTGTTGGTGATAGAATCCTGGGAAAAAGAAGAAAGATAATCTATCAAGTATAGATTGAAAAGAATGAGGGCAATACACTGTGTCTGAAGTTCTAACTTACTGGCCTTGGGATCCTGAGAGCTGCTATTTTAGACAATTGTAATTAGAAGCTGGGCAACAAACCATTTCTGCATGTAAGTAATGAGGGATGACCCTGGTAAGAGAAAAGAGCAGTAATACACATCTTTATTATCCTCTATACCTACCTATGTCTAGAGAAAGATAGATAAAATACAAATCTTATAATTCAGACAAAATGGTGGAGATTGAGAAGAGCAGAGTCAATATGACACCATAGAGGCAGCAAAAGTTCAGTCCTCTGAAAACCCTTCCTTACCAATTAAAAATCAAATGCTCCTAGGAGACTGAAAACCCAACCTAAAAACAGGACAGAGTCAAATAACTCTCCTGCTGGACTCAACTTAAAAGACTGCTCTGAGATCCTGGCTAAGCTCCAAGGGTAAAGGTTGACTAAAAAGTCTGAGCCCACAGATCTAGCACATAATGAGAGGAGCGAGAGTGGAGGCAAATACAGGGGGAAAAGAAGGGACAAATATGAGCAAAAAACAGATAAAGAAAAAGGAAATTATAATCTACAGCTTCTATCCAGGCAATGAACAAAGAACAAATGTAACAGAGGAAAATCAAGGAACACCAAGCAAAAACACAGAAACTCCAGCGAATTGGATACAGGTTTTGGAAGAATTCAAAATACAATTCAAAACACAATTAAAAGAGCCTGAAGTAAAAGGGAAAAAGAACTTAAAAAGCAAGATAAATCATCTGGAAACAAAAAACAATGTCCTGAAAGCCAAAATTAATCAGCTTGAAAATGAGGCAAAGGAGATGAAAGATCAGGAGAAGGATGAACAAAAGGTCAGAGATGAAATTCAGTTTTAAGAACCAGAATACAACAATAAGAAGCAAGTGACATCACAAGGCAGCAGGAAACTACCAAAAAAAATAAAACCAACAAAAGAATGAAAAAAATTAAGGAAAAGATGAACTATCTCATTCACAAAACAGAAGAATTAGAAAATCATTCCAGGAAAGACAACTTAAAAAATCATTAGTCTACCATAAGACCATGACAAAAGAAAAATCCTGTACATTGTATTACAGGAAATTATCCAATAAAACAGCCCTGACATTCTAGAACAAGATGGAAAAGTGGATATTGAAAGAATCCACAGATCACCTCCTGTACTTAATCCCCACTGACAACACCCAGGAATGTTATAGCCAAATTCAAGAACTATCAGACCAAGGAAAAAATATTACAAGCTGCTTAGAAGAAGTCATTCAGATACCATGGAACTACAGTGAAGATAACACAAGATCTGACTGCATCTACACTGAAGGACTGAAAGGCATGGAATATGATATTCCAGAAAGCAAGGGAACTAGGTCTACAACAAAGAATTAACTACCTAGCAAAATTGACTATATTCTTACAGGGGAAAGTATGGTCATTCAAAAAAATAGAAGAATCCCAAGAATTTTTAAAGAAAAGACCGGACCTGAACAGAAATGTTGATGCCCAAGCACAGAACTCAAGAGAATCATCAAAAAGTAATTTAAAAAGAGGGAAAATGGAAAAACAAAACAAAACAAATAAAAAACCAAACTTTTTTTAAAGAGACCCAATAAGTTAAAATGTTATGTATCCCTATTAGAAAAGAGGTCATTGGTAACTCTTAAAAACTGTAGCTATCACCTGGGCAGCTCGAAGAATTACATTTAGAGGGAACAGTGATGAACTGCATAGGATGAAATGAGAAGAAATAAATATGTATATAGATATATATATGCATAAATCCTATAAATGTATATATATGCATAAATCTAGAGCCAAAAAGAGGTTAATACAAAAAGAAATGGAAAAAGAAGCAGAAGGGGTTAAATTTATATGTCACAAATAAGTAAATGATGGGAGGGGGGAGAACATCAATACACTGGAAGAGTAAAGAGGTTGGAGATAGGAAAAACTCAATTCTTACAGGCATTGAAATGGATTCAAAGAGGGAAGAACAATCAAATACATTGGGGCAGAGAACTGATTTCCGCTTCATAGGGAAGTAGGAGGGTAACAAACTGAATGGTGGGGAGGGAAGCAATACAAGGGAGGAGAGGGTGGGGTTTTAGATTAAAAAGACTGTAAAGAAAATATGAGTGGAGTAATAGGGGAGGGGGTAGAAAGGGAAGTAAAATAAAGGTAGGAATCAGGGGGACTGATTAAAAAGAAAATGGTGGAGATTTTATTCCTGGGCTTTCTCTCCCACTACACGTGCTTAAAGGAGAAGAATGGAACTTATATGAAGAAACTTAATTTTATTCCCCATTATAGGCAGTTTCCTTAATAAAATCATATGTTGAAGAGGCAGTGATGCTTACATTTGGAAGGAAATTTCCTAGCATCTAAATTCAGACCTTGCCATACCTTGTCTAGGAGACTGTATTTCTATAAATCAGTCACCTCTCTAAATCCTTATGAACTATTTTAATGCATTCTTTTACATTTCTTTTTGGAGAAAGTGAAAGGAACTACATATCACAAGTGATATTTTGGTAACCAAGTTTCATTTTAACAAAGGGTGGCTCCATGATTTCCTACTTTTCATGAGGGAGCCAATTAATGTAGTGCTTAATTTAAGGTGTAACTGCTGTTTAAATACTATATGTGGCATCCTCTCATGCCACACTTAAAGGCTTGTGGGAGATAGCTATAACCAATTTTGTTTTCAGGTTATATTTGGGGATACTTATGTTGTGGTGAAAAATCACCTTTAAAGATTTTTATAATATTAATTTATGGTTGCCAAGGAATTTACTTATGAAATTCCTAAAATGAAAACTCAAGTCAGAATGAAGTTTATGGTGGTTTAATCACAATGGGAGTAAAAAAAAAAAAGAACAGGGAGAAGGAGAGAGGAAAAAAGGAAAAAAAGGTTAACTCAACTTTCTGGCAGAGCCAGAGGGAGATTAGGTCCTAAGGCCAAGGTAGAAATGAGAATCATTCCTTGACTTATGTGACCAATCTGAAGGAAAGCTGTCTGTGGTCCTCCTCTCTGCTTCAGTTCCTAGCACCAATTGGCATCTAGCTCTGTCCACAGGAAGTGAGCGAATTCCAGAGGCTGTTCCCTACCTCACTTCCTGTGCCTCACAAGTGCCAATGGTGGCTCAAGCTTGACTTAGGACAGCCCAGGTGGGCAGTTAGTTATTTCTGATTTGTCATTGACTAGCCCATGATGGGGAGTGTGGGTGTGCACAATTTTGGGTGCTAGACCAAGCAAGATGGAGATTTTAAAATTCACAATTCCCCCTGATGATGATTGGGGAACTAGTCTCCCCAGTTGATCACTAAACATAAGAGTACTGCACCCCGAAAAATTCTAACTGCAAGTGTATACAGAATTTACCCACTAAGAGGAAAACTACAATAGTTGCAGATAAGGGGAAATAGAGGAGAAAGACACCAAACTAATGTTTTGCTGGGCGCATTGACAAAATCCAATTAGGGGGCTGTCCACTTTGGCATAAGAGTGTACATTCAAAAAATATTCAATCAACCACACCCCAAGGTTCATTCTGGATCTTCCTGTGGTGAAAGGGTTTAGACATTTTTCTGCAAACAGTTCATTCTTTGGATTCAGTCAGCTAGCAAGCTTCTTCTCTGAAGATCTATCTCGAACAAAATTTAAATCTTAGATTTTATGAAATACAATCTCCCCTGAAGAAAGTGTTAAAAAAAAAAAACACCGACTCCAGCTGAGGATGCAAGGTTTAATTGTGGGGGTGTGTGAGTTAATTAAAAATGAAAACAAAAACAAAAATGAAAAGAAAAAAAAACAAAAGAAAAAAGGGAAAACATTAAGGGAAAAATATAAACCCTTTATATATACATATATTTATATTAAAGAAGAATTCAAAATTAGTATCAAAATATCAAAAATCTATATATACAAAATTTTGAGGAAGCAAGAATAAATTTTCACACTGGCCCCCATATTAGGGCCCAGTTAAGTAATTTCTAATCCCACAAGTCTGTAGGACAGAATGCAGCAAATTTCACTTACCCATTTAAAGCCAAGGCTACAGGAAGTTGCCATACTATAGGAGAGAAGAAAAAAAAAAGGACCAGATTCTTATTTTTATAGGGAAGTGGTATTCCCTTGTCTGATTTTACCTTCATTCTCAGGGATGGAGGGAGCCAGGATGGTAGCTGACCTTTGGTACTTGTCTGTAGGTATTTTTCACAAAGAGTGTGGATACAAGGAAGGCCTACGTATGTCAAGTGTCACAATCCCGAGTCTCAAACTAAATTCAAGTCCTTAGTATTGACTTAGAAGGGCATCAATCCTACCTGGATTGGCCTTTTGATTTCTTAGACCTGTGAGCTCTTTTGGCATTATCCAGGTTATCTCTATGCTCCTTTTTGATCCTGTTCCTAGAATCAGAAACAAATATTAATCATAGTCCCACAACAATTATCAATAAATGGTAGGTTCCCATAGCCTAAAGCTGTTTGAGTACATATTAAAAATAATAGCAAATATATATATATATTTAAACTAATATTATTGTAGAATAAAAAATAATATTGATTTTATGTACCTTAAGTACAAAGAAATGAGAAAAAGGGAAAAAATAAAATATTTTAATAAAAAAATAATAATAAAATAAGGAAAAGAGAAAAAGGAAAAAAGAAAAAATAAATTCAGGAATTCAATGTGTCAAAAGCAAAATAAAACAGTTCCACTTGTCAAGAGGTAGTTTTTTCCAATGCATATATAGGATACAGTCAATCAGTCTCAATAGAGGATGCTCTCTTTACATGTGAGCAATGAACCCAAGAGTCCTTTTCTACAACCTTTATAGATGTTGGAGTAGTCAATAATATTTCAAATGGTCCTTCCCAGGAAGGCTGGGTTGCTCCTGTACTCTGGAAGTTCTTTATATACACATTGTCTCCTGGGTTCAGGTCATGAAGTGAGAAGTCTAGTAGTTCAGCTTCTACTGCAGCTCCAGATTCATGTAGTTCACCCAGTTTGTGCTGAAATTCCTGTATATAGGAAGCAATAGTAATATCTCTCCCTAATAGAGATGTATAAGCCGGGGAGAAAGGCTTAGCCTGTATAGGCAGATGTCCAAAAAGCATATCAAATGGAGAGATGTGTAAGTCTCCTCTAGGCCTGCTTCTAAGATAAAATAGGACCAGAGGGAGAATTTCAGGCCATTTTAAATGGGTCTTAGTGGCCAATCAGAGTTTAAAGTTCTTTATTCATCCTTTGAACTTGGCCTAAACTCTGGGGATGATATGGAACATGGAATTTAGGAGTTATCCCCAAGCAAGAATATATCTGATTTAGAACAGAATCAATAAAATGACTCCCCCTATCGGAATCAATATGTGCTGGCATTCCAAAGCAAGGAATAATTTCTTTTAAAAGCACCTTAGCAACAATAGCCACTGTGGTGCAGGCTATAGGAAATGCTTCTGGCCATCTAGTCAGTTGGTCTACTATGACCAGACAAAATTTATATTGTCCAGCCTTTGGCATCATTATGAAATCTATCTGCAGGTGCTCAAAAGGTGTGTAAGCCAGAGGTCGCCCACCAAAGGCTTTTCCACAAAAGGCATGTTGGTTATATGCCTGGCAGTTAGAGCAGGCTGAACATACTTTAGAGCCTATGGTAGTTATACCAGGGGCTATCCATACTCTCTCTTTTTTTTTTCCTTTAAAAAAAATTTTTTTTTAATATATTTTATTTGATCATTTCCAAGCATTATTCGTTAAAGACATAGATCATTTTCTTTTCCTACCCCCCCCACCCCCCATAGCCGACGCGTAAGTCCACTGGGCATTAGATGTTTTCTTGATTTGAACCCATTGCTTTGTTGATAGTATTTGCATTAGAGTGTTCATTTAGAGTCTATCCTCTGTCATGTCCCCTCAACCTCTGTATTCAGGCAGTTGCTTTTTCTCGGTGTTTCCACTCCCATAGTTTATCCTTTGCTTATGAATGGTGTTTTTTTCTCCTGGGTCCCTGCAAGTTGTTCAGGGACATTACACCACCACTAATGGAGAAGTCCATTACGTTCGATGATACCACAGTGTGTTTGTCTCTGTGTACAATGTTCTCCTGGTTCTGCTCCTCTCGCTCTGCATCACTTCCTGGAGGTTGTTCCAGTCTCCATGGAACTTCTCCACTTTATTATTCCTTTTAGCACAATAGTACTCCATCACCAACATATACCACAGTTTGTTCAGCCATTCCCCAATTGATGGGCATCCCCTCATTTTCCAGTTTTGGGCCACCACAAAGAGCGCAGCTATGAATATTTTTGTACAAGTCTTTTTGTCCATTATCTCTTTGGGGTACAGACCCAGCAGTGCTATGGCTGGGTCAAAGGGTAGATATTCTTTTAGCACCCTTTGGGCATAGTTCCAAATTGCCCTCCAGAATGGTTGGATCAGTTCACAGCTCCACCAGCAATGAATTAATGTCCCTATTTTGCCACATCCCCTCCAGCATTCATTACTTTCCTTTGCTGTTATGTTAGCCAATCTGCTAGGTGTGAGGTGATACCTCAGAGTTGTTTTGATTTGCATCTCTCTGATTATAAGAGATGTAGAACACTTCTTCATGTGCTTGTTAATAGTTTTGATTTCTTTATCTGAGAACTGCCTATCCATTTCGCTTGCCCATTTATCAATTGGAGAATGGCTTGATTTTTTGTACAATTGATTTAGCTCTTTATAAATATGAGTAATTAAACCTTTGTCAGAGGTTTCTATGAAGATTTTTTCCCAATTTGTTGTTTCCTTTCTGATTTTAGTTATATTGGTTTTGTTTGTACAAAAGCTTTTTAGTTTGATGTAGTCAAAATTATTTATTTTACATTTTGTGATTCTTTCTATATCTTGCTTGGTTTTAAAGCCTTTCCCCTCCCAAAGGTCTGACATGTATACTATTCTGTGTTTACCCAATTTACTTATGGTTTCCTTCTTTATGTTTAAGTCACTCACCCATTTTGAATTTATCTTGGTGTAGGGTGTGAGGTGTTGATCTATTCCTAGTCTCTCCCACACTGTCTTCCAATTTTCCCAGCAGTTTTTATCGAATAGTGGATTTTTGTCCCAAAAGCTGGGATCTTTGGGTTTATCGTATACTGTCTTGCTGAGGTCGCTTTCCCCCAGTCTATTCCACTGATCTTCCTTTCTGTTTCTTAGCCAGTACCAAATTGTTTTGATGACTGCTGCTTTGTAATATAGTTTTAGGTCAGGGACTGCAAGGCCCCCATCATATGTGTTTTTTTTCATTATTTCCCTGGATATCCTTGATCTTTTGTTCTTCCAAATGAACTTTGTTATGGTTTTTTCTAAATCAGTGAAGAAGTATTTTGGTAGTTCAATGGGTATGGCACTAAATAGATAAATAAGTTTGGGTAGGATGGTCATTTTTATTATATTGGCTCGTCCTATCCATGAGCAGTTAATGTTTTTCCATTTGTTCAAGTCTAGTTTTAGTTGTGTGGCGAGTGTTTTGTAGTTGTGTTCATATAGTTCCTGTGTTTGTCTTGGGAGGTAGATTCCTAGGTATTTTATTTTGTCTAAGGTGATTTTGAATGGGATTTCTCCTTCTAGTTCTTGCTGCTGAGCTGTGTTGGAGATATATAGAAAAGCTGATGATTTATGTGGGTTTATTTTGTATCCTGCAACTTTGCTAAAGTTGTTGATTATTTCAATTAGCTTTTTGGTTGAGTCTCTAGGATTCTTTAAGTAGACCATCATGTCATCCGCAAAGAGTGATAACTTGGTCTCCTCCTTGCCTATTTTGATGCCTTCAATTCCTTTATCTTCTCTAATTGCTACTGCTAGTGTTTCTAGTACAATGTCAAATAGTAGAGGTGATAATGGGCATCCTTGTTTCACTCCTGATCTTATTGGGAATGCATCTAGTTTATCCCCATTGCAGATGATATTAGCTGTTGGTTTTAGATATATACTGTTTATTATTTTTAGGAATGACCCTTCTATTCCTATGCTTTCTAGTGTTTTTAATAGGAATGGGTGCTGTATTTTATCAAAGGCTTTTTCTGCATCTATTGAAATAATCATGTGATTCTTGCTAGTTTGCTTGTTGATGTGGTCAATTATGTGGATGGTTTTCCTAATGTTGAACCAGCCCTGCATCCCTGGCATGAATCCTACTTGATCATGGTGAATGATCCTTCTGATCACTTGCTGGAGTCTTTTTGCTAGAATCCTATTTAAGATTTTTGCATCTATATTCATTAGGGAGATTGGCCTATAGTTTTCTTTCTCTGTTTTTGACCTGCCTGGTTTTGGAATCAGTACCATGTTTGTGTCGTAAAAGGAGTTTGGTAGAACTCCCTCTTTGCTTATTATGTCAAATAGTTTGTATAGTATTGGGATTAACTGTTCTCTGAATGTTTGATAGAATTCACAGGTGAATCCATCAGGCCCTGGGGACTTTTTCTTAGGAAGTTCTTTGATGGCTTGTTGGATTTCAATTTCTGATATGGGATTATTTAGGAATTCTATTTCCTCTTCTGTTAGTCTAGGCAGTTTGTATTTTTGTATATATTCATCCATTTCTCCTAAATTGGTGTACTTATTGCCATATAATTGGGCAAAGTAATTTCTAATGATTGCCTTAATTTCCTCCTCATTGGAGGTGCTGTCCCCCTTTTCATCTTTAATGCTGTGAATTTGCTTTTCTTCCTTCCTTTTTTTAACTAGATTGACCAGTACCTTGTCTATTTTGTTTGTTTTTTCAAAGTACCAGCTTCTTGTCTCATTTATTAAATCAATAGTTCTATCACTTTCGATTTTATTAATTTCTCCCTTAATTTTTAGGATTTCTAATTTGGTTTTCTGCTGGGGGTTTTTAATTTGATCGCTTTCCAGTTTTTTCATTTGCATTTCCAATTGATTGATCTCTGCTCTCCCTTGTTTGTTAATATAAGCATTCAGGGATATGAATTTACCTCTGATTACCGCTTTGGCTGCATCCCAAAAGGTTTGAAAGGATGTTTCGCCATTGTCATTTTCCTCAATGAAATTATTAATTGTTTCTATGATTTCTTCTTTAACTAAACGGTTTTGGAGTATCATATTGTTTAATTTCCAATTGGTTTTAGATTTGGTTTTCCATGTACCATTACTAATCATTATTTTTATTGCCTTGTGATCTGAGAAGGCTGCATTCATTATTTCTGCTTTTCTGCATTTGTGTGCTATGTTTCTGTGACCTAATGTATGGTCAATTTTTGTGAATGTGCCATGTGGTGCTGAGAAGAAGGTGTATTCCTTTTTATCCCTATTTATTTTTCTCCATATGTCTATTAATTCTAATTTTTCTAAGATTTCATTCACTTCTTTTACCTCTTTCTTATTTATTTTTTGATTTGATTTATCTAAATTTGATAATGGTTGGTTTAAGTCTCCCACTAGTATGGTTTTATTGTCTATTTCTTCCTTCAATTCTCCTAGTTTCTCCATTAGAAATTTGGGTGCTATATTATTTGGTGCATACATATTGATTAATGATATTTCCTCATTGTCTATAGTCCCTTTTAACAAAATATAATTACCTTCCCTATCCCTTTTGATCAGGTCTATTTTTGCATTGGCTTTATCAGATATCATGATTACCACTCCTGCCTTCTTTCTATCAGTTGAAGCCCAGAAGGTCTTACTCCATCCTTTAATTCTGACCTTGTGGGTATCAACCCGCCTCATGTGTGTTTCTTGAAGACAACATATGGTAGGGTTTTGGATTCTAATCCATTCTGCTATTCGTCTACGTTTTATGGGTGAGTTCATCCCATTCACGTTCAAAGTTATGATTGTCATTTGTGGACTCCCTGGCATTTTGATTGCCTTCCCTAATTCTAACCTTTTCTTCTTCGGCTCTACCTTTTAGTCCAGTGATTTACTTTGAAACAGTCCCCCTTGTCCCCTCCCTTGATGTTTCCCTTTTTAGTCCCTCCCTTTTTGTTCCCTCCCCCTCCCCCCTCTCTTTCCCTCCCTTTTTGTTCTCCCTCCCCCTCTCCCCCCCTTGGTTTTCCCTTCTCCTTACCCTTGTTGGGTAAGGTAGAATTCAAGATCCCAATGGATCTGGATGTTTTTCCCTCTCAGAGCTGATTTCCCTGAGATTGAGGTTTAAGTAACCCCCCCCCTCTCTTCCTCTCCTTCTTATAGGAGTTTTCTTCCCCTCCCCTTCCCATGTGAATCTTTGTGTGAGAATGATTATTCTATTTGGTCTTTCTTTACCCCCTATTTATACATTACATTTTCCCCACATGTTAGTATACATAGGTTGATATAAATGTAGTCCTTATAGAAGAGAGTTTGAGTAAAAGAAGAAGATAACATTTTCCCCTTTCCTTAATATTTACCTGTTCAGGTATTCCTTGCTCTTTGATTTTCGGTATCAAACTTTCCACAGAGCTCTGGTCTTTTCTTTGCAAAAAGTTGGAAGTCTTCTATTTTGTTGAATGCCCATACTTTCCCTTGGAAGTATATAGTCAGTTTTGCTGGGTAGCTGATTCTTGGTTGGAGACCCAGCTCTCTTGCCTTTCTGAAGATCATGTTCCATGCCTTACGATCATTCAGAGTAGAACTTGCAAGGTCTTGGGTGACCCTGATTGGCTTTCCTTTATATCTAAATTGTCTTTTTCTGGCTTCCTGTAGGATTTTTTCTTTTGTTTGATAGCTTTGGAATTTGGCAATTACATTCCTGGGAGTTGTCTTTTGGGGGTTTAGTGTAGAAGGTGTTCTGTGAGCTCTGTCAGTGGCTGTATTGCCCCCTTGTTCTAGAATCTCTGGGCAATTTTCTTTGATTATATCTTGTATCACCATGTCCAGTTTGGTGTTTATTTCTGGCTTTTCTGGGAGTCCAATTATTCTTAAATTATCCCTTCTCCCCCTATTTTCCAGATCTATCACCTTGTCGGTGAGATATTTTAAGTTCTCTTCTAATTTCTTGGTATTTTGGCTTTGCTTTATTGATTCTTGCTCTTTTACACGATCGTTGTCTTCCAGCTGCCTGATTCTGGCCTTTAAAGCCTGGTTTTCTTTTACAGTTTGGTCAAACTGGTTTTGTAGATGCGTGAATTTCTTTTGCATTATTTCCAACTTTTCCTCCCAGAAGGCTTCCATCTTTTTGGTCATTTCTGATTCAAATTCTTCATAGGTTTGTGGAGAGTTTCCATTTCCTTTGGAAGGTTTTGGAGCATTTTCTTTTATATTATCTTCTGTCTGCTCTGTATTTTGTATTTTGGCTCCATAGAATGTGTCCAAAGTCGCCCCTTTCTTCTTATTTTTCTTGGTATTTTGGGGCTTCTGTGGTTCTGTGGAGTTTGCCATTTCTGAATGTGGAGGATTAGTTTTTCTTGTCTCTGTCTGGTGTTCAGACGCTTTAGTCCTGGGCAGATAGTTCTATGAGCTTTCCCTGGGTTAAACTGAATATGCCTCACTGGAACTGGAATGGAAGGGTCGGACCACGAGGCCACACTCTCCCCCCGGCTCGCTTTCCGGAAGTTGCCTTCAGAATCGCTGGCCGTGAGGCTGTTTCGTCGGCCTGCGGGGGGATGGGCTGCAGCTTTCCCAAGCTCCGGGCAAGGACTTTCACTGAGACTTGGATAGCAGGATCCAGCCCGTGAGGCTGTCTTGTCCGCCCTGAGGGTTGCTGTTTTTTTCGACCAGCTCTCTGCAGCGGAAGCCCCAGGCAGTAACTTTCACCGGGACTGTAGAAGGCCCTGAGGGTTCTGCTCTCTGAGCCCGGCCAGGCTGCGGCTTCCGGGAGCCTTGGACTCTGCGCTCCTACCCCTGAGGTCCGAGGGATCTCGGGTTCTGGCTTTTAAGGGGAGCCGTACCTTTTGATCCGGGTCCAGGTCCAGGAGGAGGGTTCCCAGGGTCTGTGCTGTTGATCGTTTTGAATTTCGGCGCCTTAGGAGCTTATCGTTTGAGATCGGTCGGGAAGGGTTTTCAGGAGATCTGAGCTTTAGCTTTCTCTAAGCCGCCATCTTAACCGGAAGTTATCCATACTCTCTTAACAAAGTACACGATGCCCTCGGTAGCAAAGTGGCCATTATTATGAACAGATTGGCAAATTTGGTGATAGAAACTTCTAAGGAGCAGGGGTTTTCCTTCAGGTGACACCCAAACTACATTGATCTGTTTTGCTTTGAATTTTTGTTTCCATTTGTTTCCACTTCCTTTTCATTATAGGAAAGTGATAAATTTAAGTCATCAGTGGTTGTTAATGTTAAAAGTAATTCAGGCCCTTCTATGGCTACGAGCTTTGCAGCAGTATCTGCTCGGTCATTTCCCCTAGAGAGAGGGTCGGTGCCACCTGTATGAGCAGAGCAATGAACTACAGCAAGGGCTTCAGGCAGCTGAAGAGCAGAAAGGATTTCATTAATAATTTCAGCATTAGCTATGGATTTTCCAGCTGAGGTAAAAAATCATCTTTGGAGCCATAGCATCCCGAATGAGTGACAAATGCCAAAAGCATATCTAGATTCCGTATAAATTGTTGCCCTTTTACCCTTGGCAATTATACAGACATGTTTCAGAGCTATGAGTTCTGCTCCTTGAGCGCTAATGTTAGAGGGTAGTGAAGCTGACCATTCAGTGGCAAATTCTGAGACTACAGCAGCTCCATTGTAGCCTATGCCATCCCTCATAAAAAAAGAACCATTGATAAATAAGACCAAGTCTGAATTGTCTAAGGGAGTGTCCAAGAGATCATCCTGCAGCTTTTCTGCCATGGACACTAATGTTTCACAATTGTGTAATGGTTCTCCTGAAGTTGGTAAGTCTGGAAGCAAGGTGGCAGGGTTAAGGGTTGTATATCATTTCAGAGTAATATTTTCATTGTTTAGCAAGGTTATTTCATACCTTATAATTCGCTGATCAGAAAATGCCTGTGTTCTCTGTCTTATCAATAATGCTTCTACCTCATGTGGGCACATAATTATTAATGGGTATCCTAATACTAGATCAATGGTTTTTGTCATGAGTAGAGCAGTAGCAGCCATGCCTCTAAGGCATGGTGGTGCTCCTGGGGCTATTCGGTCCAGTTAGGCTGAATAATAAGCAACTGGGTGCTGAGAAGGCCCCAAAGTCTGAGTTAAAACACCTGAAGCTACTCCTCTTCACTCATGTACATACAAAGAAAATGGCTTGTTGTAATCTGGGATGCCTAGAGCAGGGGCAGACAGGATAGCCTTTTTTAACTCTGATAGAGCTGACATGTGTTCAGGCTCTAATTTGAGGGGCTCAGGGACCGAATCCTTTGTTATTGCTATAAGGGGTTTAGTAATTTCTCTATAGCAAGGAATACATTGTCTGCAAAACCCTATTGCTCGCAGAATTGCTCTTAACTGTTTTTTAGTGGTAGGAGTACTCAATTTTTGAATATTCTCAATTGCTTGGGAGAAATAGAATGGGCTCCAGCTATCAGAATGAACCCCAAATATTCTACTTTGGGGAGATACTACTGAATTTTATCCTTTGAGATCTTATGACCTCTTTTGTGCAATTCCAAAAGAAAGTGTTCACTATCTTCCTGACATGCTTCTGCATCTGCAGAAGCCAAGAGTAGGTCATCTATGAATTTTATTAATTTGCTGTTTTAAAATTTTATATTATCTGTATCTTGTTTCAAAATTTGTGCAAATCAGCTCAGGCTCTCTACATAACCCTGGGGCAAATGACTCCACAAATATTGGGTGCCATTCCAGGTGAAAGCAAAAATATGCCTCGAGTTCTCATGTATGGGTATAGAAAAGAAGGCTAAGCACAAGTTTACTCCTGTTAAGTGTCTAGTTCTGCTAGGAATAGAAGAAATAATAGTATTGATATTGGAAACTATGGAGTGTCTCTTTATAACATGATTGTTCACAGCCCTCAAATCCTGTATGAATCCATAGAGGTGTTTGCCATCGGGCCCCCTTTTTGGTTTTTTAATGGGCAGGATGGGCATGTTGTATTCAGATTTACAAGGTAAAATTATTCCTTGGTCAATTAAGGAGTTTATTATTGGGGTAATGCCCTCTGTTGCCTCCTTGGAGAGAGGATACTAAGGAATACAAGGAGGTGGGCTGGATTTAGTTTATATTTACACAAGAACAGCTGATATAAGTAACCCTACATCAGTAGAAGATGTGGCCCAAAGAGACTCTGGTATATCTGTAGGTATTTCAAAAGTGGGAGGCTCTTTTGCCTCCTGGCTCTCTGAGAGAACTACAGGGAGTAAATTCAAGGATTCCTCCAGGACTTCTAAGGAGAGAGAGCCATCTGGGGTGCTCATTATTGTGGCTTGTAATTTGCATAGTAGATCTCTCCCCAGCAAGTTTGTGGGGGATCCAGGCATTAAAAGAAAAGAATGTTCAACAGTTAGGGGTCCCACGCATACCATGCGAGGAGAAAGTTTTGGGACCTTTAATGGGTTTTCCTGATACACCTACTACATTTAGGGAGCCAACAGAATCACACTTCCCATCTGGTTTACTTAGTCGAACTGACCTAGATACTCCAGTGTCCAAAAGACAGTCATAGAATGAATTTGCTACCTTTAAAGTGACATGAGGTTCCTTACTATTTGGGGGGGGAATGTATAGGGATTATTGGCATTAAAATATCAGGGTCTGGAAAATCAAAGGTTTCATTCTTTGATTCCAAGGCCCTCACCCCCCCCCCCCGCCTTCACACCTTCATAAAGATGCTTGGGCAGTTTTTTGGGACCCTCCACACTGTTGGGGGTGTTCACCCTGAGTGTAGCATGGTCGAGCTCCATTTCTTATATATAGTTGTTGGGCATTGTGTTGGGTATTATCATTTTCCATGTTTGGAGCACTTTCATTATTTTGATTGGCATTGTGGTTCCTATAGTTATTATTCCTAAAGTTGTTATTATTTCCATTTTTTTGTAGCCAGCTCCTACAGACTATCATTGCATGGCCTCTCTTCCCACAGAAAAGGCATATTAAGGGGTATTTCAATGATTTATCTGTGGATTCCTGCAAAGGGGCCATGATCTCTCCCTTATTTTTCAATTTTTCTTGTATCATTCTTTCAATTTCTTTTTTTAAGTCTGCCACTGATGTATTGTGTGTCTCAGGTTTTTTTGTATGGCCCTTATAGACATAGGTTGCTACTTTCCTCAGTTCTTCGAAGTCCATAGACTCCCAGTTGGGACAGCTAGTTTCAAAGTCGTCTTTTACTAACTAACAACAATTCCTAACAAATTGCCTGTGTATATATTTAATATCTCTTTCTCTGGTCAAATCAAGGTCCATATATGCATTTCCTACATCAATAAGTCTGTCCATAAAGTGGGAGGGGGTCTCTTCAATTTCCTGTCAGGAGCGTTCAAATTTTTCCCATGTTTCAGGTCTATCAGAGCAATCTCTCATGGCTCTTAATAATGCTTCTCTGGCCAGGGCTAGTTTTGTGTGATTTTGTGCAACATTAGGGTTCCAGTGTGGATCTAAAATTGGCCAATGGTGTGCTCCTCTATTTCTTTTCTAATTTGCTAGAGAGATGACATTATTTTTCTCTCACTTTGTCAGAAATGTATCTAACAAATTTTCCACATCCAACCAAGAAGAGTCAAAGTTCCTGAATATATTCTCTAATTTTTCTATAACCAATATTGGTTCTGCCTCAAGTGATGGAACATTGTGCTGGAATTTTTCTAAATTGTCAGGTTTAAAAGGTGTATGTGACAAGGAAATCACTTTTAAAAGACTGATATATATATATATATATATATATATATATATTAATTTAAGATCGCCAAGGTATTCAGCTATGTAATTCCTAAATGAAAACTCAAGTCAGCCGTCAACCTTTTATAGAGTTTAATTACAGACAGGAGGAAGAAAGGAATTAGAGAGAGAGAGAGAGAGAGAGAGAGAGAGAGAGAGAGAGAGGGAGAGAGAGAAAGGGGAGAGAAGGGAATAGGGCTTAAATACCCCTTCTGTTTAGGCTGGGCCAAAGGGCCCAAGCCCTTAGATAGCTGGGGCAAAGAAAAGGGATCAGTCCCTATTACTTACGTGACCAAAATGGAGAAAAAAGTCTCAGAGGCCCCCACCTTCAGCTTCCTTCAGAGCAAGCTTCTCAGAGCACCTCATCAACCAGAGCCAAAACTCTCCAACCACCCCCTCAGTCCTCAGACCCCTCTATCTTTAAGGAAACCATCCAAGTTCCCTCCCCTCAGTTCTCACATCTACCAATCACTGTCCATCAATTTCCCTGTGCCAATGGTGGCTCTAGCTTAACCCAGGACCGCCCAGAGGTCTGTGGCTTTGCACATGTCTGTTGGAGGTCATATTCTCAAATAATTAAATTTTGATCTATGCTGCAGCCCTTCCTAAATCCTGTTAGGACTGAGTGGGGTGGAAATTGTATTTTCCAAGACCTGATTCTGTCATTCCAAGTATCTCTATTATATCAATTCTAAAATCAATTATGACTCAAAGAAATTCCTGTTCTGTGCTTAAGCATAGGTCAAAGCCCTTTCCATTGTTCAGCAAAAGGTTTCTGTCCTAAAGTAATCTTAAGAAGGGAGGAGAAGGAACCTCCCATGCCAATGGGGTTCACATTCCAATACACTATCAGTAAGAAATTTTCCAAGTATGAAATTTCCCAATGGTGAAATTTCCAACATTTATAAGTCTAAGAAATTTTAAGGTTTACAGTATAGTGTCTTACAGACACTAAGTTCCCCTCTTTATTAAAGGTGGGTACTTCCCTCAATGGAAATAAACTTCTGTCTAAATTATCTGGTGTTATTGTTTCTAGGCTACTTGCTCCTTTTTCAATGGGGTAGGTAAGAGAAAGGAAAGGGTTAGGATTATTGGCTGTCTGGGCATGGGGGTTGGGGATGGGAGCATGAGCATGGGTGGGAGAAGGGCTGGGACAGGAACAGGAGGCGGGGCTGAGGGGACAGTGTAGGAGTCATGGGGTGGGATTAAGGGGCAGAATCAATAGGGACAAGGCAGGGAGCATGGGTTGGGGGTGGGACCAGGGCAGGATGGGCAGGAATGGTGGGCAGGGCTGAGGGGACAGGGTAGGAGGAATTGGGTGGGACTAAAGGGATGGAGGCAGTGGGAAAAGGGGGAGGGGCCAGTCAGGAGGGAGAGGAGCTGGTTGGTCTGAGGGGGCTGCTATTTGAGAACTAGGAGCCAAATTGTTTTGGGCAGGGTTGGGCAGGGAATCTGATAATTATGGAGAATGGAGAAATAAATCACTCCTATTGCAGGATGCCCTTAACTCTCTTTTAATGTTTTGCAGAAAAGTTTTGATCTCTTCCTATTTTTCCTCCATAAGTTCATCCTGTTCCACAAATCATTGATTAATAAAAATATTTTGTTCCATAATTTGTTGGGTAATAGAAGTATTTTGTTCCTTGATTTGTTGAATAATAGAAGGAACAAGCAATTGTTCTCTCTTAGAGAAAATTAGGTATATTATTACAACTCCATCAATTACAATCCCAAGGAAGAGAAATACAAGGGTCATGTAGAGACTAATAGTCTCTGAAAAGAGGATCCTATAGGAACACTTATTAGGAATCCCATGCACTTGGTTATTGAAATTATAAGCCAATTCCTAAGTAAATCATGTACTGGCTGGAGCCACATTTTTTTTCTTTTCTTTTTTTAAGTCAATTACTAAGTTACCTGTAACTTTTCCTTCTTGTCAGTAGGTGGCTCTCTTTACTGCCTGCTGCCATGGGCCTATTCTGTTGTAAATTCTCCTATCTTTTCTCTTAGGCTAGGCTTATTTTAAAGGTCTGGGAGGGGTCACAAGTACAGAGAAAGCCAGACAAAGCCTTATGCCTGGAGGCAGAGGCTGTATGAAAAGTGGCAGATTAGGAGTGAATAGGCTGTAAACAAAGGGTAGAGATAAAACTCCTTCTTTTAAAAAGTGTGTATGTGGAAGGGTCCCAGCAATGTTCTTTAGCCCTCAGGCTAAAACTGCTAGTACCATGTGCTAATTTCCTTGAGCAAAGCTCTCTTAAATCTTTAAGACTAGAAAGGCCAGGAAACAGGCAAATGGACTTGTTGGCTCCCTAGCTGTACTCAGCTGTTTTTGTTGCAAGGCAAGGGCTCCATTCTCCAGAGTTTCCTTGCTGCTGATCAGTTGATTAGATAAACCTGGCCTGGCTCTCAATCCACTGAGCCACCCAGTTTCCCCCTTAAAATTAAAGGGAGGAGGAAAAGAAAAAAAACTGCTGACCCCAAATTTAAATTAAGGAGAAAAGAGAAGAGAAAAAGTGTTTTATACTCACCTGTTCTGGCAGCTGTGTCTTTAAGCCGAGTTAGGAGGTAAAAGGACTGACTGAGTGAGGAGGAAGTAGGGTGAAAAGGCAAGAAAATTCAGGATATTTATTGAGGGAACTCAACAAACCTTAGTGATCTGCCAACTGTTGTAGTGAAAAATCACCTTTAAAGATTGTTATAATATTAATTTATGGTCGCCAAGGAATTTACTTATGAAATTCCTAAAATGAAAACTCAAATCAGAATGAAGTTTATGGTGGTTTAATCACAATGGGTGTAATAAAAAAAGAACAGGGAGTGAAGGAGAGAGGAGGAAAGGAAAAAAAAAAGGTTAACTCAACCTTCTGGCAGAGCCAGAGGGAGATTAACCCTAAGGCCAAAGTAGAAATGAGAATCATTCCTTGACTTATGTGACCAATCTGAAGGAAAGCTGTCTGCAGTCCTCCTCTCTGCTCCAGTTCCTAGCACCAACTGGCATCTAGCTCTGTCCACAGGAAGTGAGCGAATTCCAGAGGCTGTCCCCTACCTCACTTCCTGTGCCTCACAAGTTCCAATGGTGACTCAAGCCTGGCTTAGGACAGCCCAGGTGGGCAGTTAGTTATTTCTGATTTGTCATTGACTAGCACATGACAGGGAGTGTGGGTGTGCACACTTTTGGGTGCTAGACCAAGCAAGATGGAGATTTTAGAATTCACACTTATACTAATATGTGATGTGTGCTATTCCCTTATGCCATAGAGGTGGGGATTATTCTTAGACTATTCTTTTAAAAGAAAAGGAAATATACAAGAGAGATGAAATGTGTTGCCACTATCACACAGATGGCCAGTGAAAGAATGGAAATTTTCATCCTGGACCTTTGATTTTGAGTTCATTACTTTTTCAACCTTACCATATTCCTTATATAATAAAATATTATACTTTATATTGGTTATACATTTTGAATGAATTTTAGTTTTGTTCACAGGTTGTCTACTCCTTTTAAAAGGTTCCTTCACCTTTAGTGAGTGATCCACCTCTTTCATTTTCAGTGCTAGTAATTTGGTTTTCTTTTTATCTTTTTTAATCATATTAACCAATGGTTTATTTAGCTTATTTTTTCGTAGAGCCAATTAAGTTTTATTTATTTATCCAATGGTTTTCTTACTATAGTTAATATCACCTTTAATTTTTAGTATTTCTGAATTAGTATTTAATCGAGAATTTTTGTGAAATCCCTTCCTTCTTCTTTAAGATTATTACAATATAATGATCCTAAGGCAGAGGTATGGTAAGGGCTAGGCAACAGTCATTAAGTGTTTCACAATGAGGCAGTGTCTAAGGCTAATTATGAGCCCCAAACTTCCTATATCTAGATCTGGCTTTCTATTCATCGAGCCACTGAGATTTCTTTTTAATTGGGGATTTTAAGTTTGTTCTTTTTCAATATAAGTTAAAAGCTGTACTGCTTAACATTTGACAATTTAATGATTTCATTCCTTTTAATTTTTTAGAAGATTAGTAAAAAGAAATTTCCTGTTATACTCTGATTCCAAAACCATTCTCTACAAGTTTTCAGAAATCATCTATAGTGACTTAATAATTTTTGTTGATTACTGGTTATTTAAGCAATGACTTTTCATTTTTCAAGAAAGAAACTTTTCATTTTCTAATTTTGTGTTTTCCTAGATATCATTTTGGTGTTCAGTCTGATTCCCCCAGGCTATTGAGCTGCTTCTCAATATGAAGGCATTATGTTCCTCATTAGTATTTTTACATGATAATACTCCCATCAAACTAGCTATGACTATATTAAATAATATAATATATGATGATAATAACCCCTTATAATATTCCTATATGATGTTGTAATGCTTGCAAAGAACTTTATAAACATAATTTTAATTTATTCTCAAAAATTCCTCTGAGTAATGAAGTCTAACTAACTATTTTTCAAATGAAAAAACTTAGGCACAAAGGGGTTAAGTAATTTTCCCCAAGCCACACTCTTAAATATTTAAATTTTAATTTGAACCTAGATCTTTCTAACTCTAAGTATAGCAATTTTTTACTAAAGTAGGATACTTTCAAAAGAAAGAAATCTAAGTGATATTAATTCAGCCTCTGTATGTATCCCCTGTGATGCCTTATGTCCATTCAGGGGGGATAATCAACTTTTTATTAAACATATTTCTTTTATTTAAAATATAATATATATATATTTTTTTCCATTCCTTACATCATCATGATTATCTCCATTATTCTTCCCTCCCCACATCTCAAAGGACGATCCAATATAATACATTTAACAATCAAAACATTAAGAGGAAGTAAAAAGGAACACAATTGATCAATAGGCTAAAATATCTGAAAACACATTTAATTATTAATACCCATGTAAATTTTGTTATTTTCACTTCTGGTTTGCTTTAATCTATGGCTCTTCTTTCCACTTAAAAGTTTGTATTGACTATACATTTTTTTTTTGTTTAGCTTACTTCACTTTTCATGAGTTCAAGAAAACTTTATATTATTCTCTGAATTTATCAATCTCATGATTTCTGATAGGATAAGAATATTCCATTATATCCATGTACCACAATTATTTAGCCATTTCAAAATGAGTAGACATCAGATTTCTTTCTTTTATTTCTCTTTTAAAACCCATACCTTCCATCTTAGAATGTATACCATGTGTTCCAAACACAGAGTAGTAATAGCTAAGCAATTGTGCTTAAGTGACTTTCCCATGGACACACAGTTAAGAAGTCTCTGAGGCTAGATTTGAAATCAGGACTTGTCATCTCTATGCCTGGATCTCTACATATTAAGCTGCTAGCTGCCTTGTTTTCTTATCCTTTTTCTATTACAAAAGTTACTATTAGAAATAGTTTGTTTTAAGATGATGTGTAAAAAATGAGGGGAAATATAAGATAGCACCAAGAGAAACAAGAAGGAATAAGAAAAATAGGATAATTTATTCCACATAAAGAGATGCATGGGAGGGGGAGGGGAAGAATACAATCATAAGAAGGAGAGGAAGAGAGTGCTAATAAGTAATACTTAAACATTACTCTCAGTGGAATCAATTATGAGAGGGAAGTACACCTAAATCAAGTGGGTTATGAAATTCTATGTTACCCTTCAGAGAAGTTGAGATGGAAAAACCAAAGGGGAATGCGACGGGCACTACCAAAAGGGAGGGAAAGAGAGGGGCTAGGGAATTTAATACACCAGAAAGTTAAAACAAAGCGTAATAAGAAGAGAGTGTTGGGAAAGGAAGTAAAATAAGGGTTGGGATTAAGGGGACTGATTAAAAGCAAAACAATGTTATAGAAGGCAATAGTAAAAAAAAAAGAAAGGGCAGAACTAGAAGAGGAAATCAAAATGATGGGGAATGAACAGGTAATAATCATAACTCTGAGTTTGAATGGGATGAACTCACCCATAAAACACAAGCAAAAAACAGAGTGTATTAGAAACCAAAATCTTTCTTTATGTTGTCTACAAGAAACATAAATGAGACAGGTAGAAACACACAGAGTAAAAGTAAAAGATTAGAGCAAAATCTATTGGACATCAACTAAGAAAAAGAAGGCAGGCATCACAATAATAATCCCTGATAAAGCCAAAGTAAAAAAGAAATCTGATTAAAAGAGATAGGGAAGGTAATTATATCCTGTTAAAAGGCAATATAGATGATGAGGAAATATCAATACTCACAATCTATGCACTAAATGATATAGCGTTCAAATTTTTAAAGGAGAAATTATTGGATTTTAAAGAGGAAATAGATTGTAAAACTATAATATTGGGAGACCTGAACATATCTCTATCATATCTAGATAAGTCAAGCAAAAAATAATGAGAGTTAATAAATGTATGGAGAAAAACAAACAGGAACATAAAGTCATATACATTCTTGATAGCAGCATATGGTACATTTACAAACATTGATTATCTATTATGGTATAAAAATGGCAAACAAATGCAAAAAAGCAGAAATAATAAATGCAACTTTTTCAGATCATAATGCAATGAAAATAATAATTAGCAAGGGTACATGGAGAGTCAAATTAAAAAAATAATTGGAAATAAAATAATAAGATTCTCCAAAATCAGTTGAAGAACAAATCATAGGAACAATTAATAATTTCTTTGAAGAGAATGACAATGATGAGGCATCATATAAAAATCTATGGCATGCAGCCAACTCAGGGTTCAGGGAGAAATTAATATCCTTGAGGGCAGATAGTAACAAATTAGGGAGGGCAGAGGTCAATGAATTGGTTATGCAAATTAAAAAACTGGAAAGAAAAGAAATTAAAAATTTCCAGATAAAAACTAAATTAGTAATCCTAAAAATTAGAGGAGAAATTAATAAAATTGAATGTGAAAGTACTATTGAATTAATAAATAATTCTTGAAGCTGGTATTTTGAAAAAATGAAAAAGGTACTTGTTAATCTAATAAAAAAAGGAAAGAAGAAAACAAATTAATAGTATAGAAGATGAAAAGGGAGACCTCACCACTAACAAAGAAGAAATTAAGAAAATCATTTAAAACTATTTTGACCAGTTCTATGGCAATACATATGACAAACTAGGTGATATGGATGAATATTTACAAAAATATAAATCGCCTAGTTTAACAGAAGAAGAAATAGAATACTTAAATATTCCCATATCAGAAAAAGAAATTGAACAAGCCATCAAAGAACTCCCTATGAAAAAATTCCCAAGGCCTTATGGATTCAGAAGTGAATTCTATCAAACATTCAAAGAACAACTAATCCCAATACTATACAAATTAGTTGATATAATAACCAAAGAAGGAATTCTACCAAATTCCTTTTATCTCCAAATATGGTATTGTTTCCAAAGCCAGGCAGATCAAAAAAAGAGAAAGAAAACTATAGACCAATATCCTTATTTAGCATAAATATAAAAATCTTAAATAGAATACTAGCAAAAAAAGATTCAAGGAAATGATCATGACTGTTGTTCATTATGATCAGGTAGGATTTATACCAGGATTACAAGGATTCTTCAATATTAGGAAAAACCACCCATATAATTGACCATATCAACAAGAAAATCAACAAAATCACGTGATTATCTCAATAGAATCAGAAAATGTCTTTGAAAAAATACAACACTCATTCCCATTGAAAACACTAGAATGTATAGGAATATAAGGGCCTTTCCTAAAAATTATAATAATAAGTATATATCTAAAATCATCATCAAGGGAAATAATGAAAAAAAATACGTGAAGGAGGGGGGTCTACCACTAACACATCTTAAACTGTACTATAAAACAGTGGTCATCAAAACAATATGGTACTGTTAAGAATCAGAAGGGAGGATCAGTGGAATAGACTTGGGGTAAATGACCTCAGCAACTCAGTGTATCCAAAGAGCCGAGCTTGGGGGATAAAAATCCACTAGTTAACAAAAACTGCTGAGAAAATTGGAAAACAGTATGGGAGAAATTAGGTTTAGATTAATATCTTATACCCAATACCAAAAGAAATTCAGAATGTTTGAATGACTTGAATATAAAGAAGGAAACTATAAGTAAATTAGGTGAACACAGAATAGTATACCTGTCAGATCTATGGGAAAGAAAAGATTTCAAGATCAAGCAAGAGATAGAAAATATTACAAAATGTAGAATAAATCATTTTATTACATTACATTAATTTCTTTTATAAACAAAACCAATGCAATTAAAATTAGAAGGGAAGCAACAAATTGGGGAAAACATCTTTATAACAAGAAACTCTGCCAAAAGTCTAATTACTCAAATTTCTAAGGAACTAACTCAATTGTACAAAAAAGCAAGCTGTTACCCAATTGAAAAATGGACAGGGGCGAGGGGGAGGGGGAGCTGGATAGCTCAGTGGATTAAGAGCCAGACTTAGAGAAGGGAGATCCTAGGTTCAAATCTGGCCTTAGACACTTACCAATTGTGTGAACCTGGACCAGTCCCTTAACCCCCATTGCCTAGCCCTTACCACTCTTCTGCCTTGGATCCAATGCACAGTATTGATTTCAAAATGGAAAGTAAGGGTTTTAAAAAATGGGCAAGGACATGAATGGAAAATTTTCATATAAAGCAATCAAAACTATGAATAAGCACATAAAATTTTTCTAAATCTCTTATAATTAGAGGAATGCAAATCAAAACAACTCTGATGTACCACCTGACACCTAGCAGATTGACTAACATAACAGCAAAAGAAAATAATAAATATTGGAGGGTATTTGGCAAAATTGGGATATTAATTCATTGCTGGTTGAGTTGTGAATTGATTCAATCATTCTGGATGGCAATTTGAAACTATGCCCAATGGGCTTTATAAGACTGTTTGCCCTTTGATCCGGCCATATCACTGCTGTGTTTATACCCTAACAAGAATAAGGAAAAAGACTTTTACAAAAATATTTATAGTTGCACCTGTTTGGTGTCAAAAAAAATTGAAAATGAGGGGATGCCCTTCAATTGGGGAATGGCTAAAGAAATTGTGGTATATGTTGTTGATGGAATACTATAATGCTCTAAGGAATAATCAATTGGAGGAATTCCCTGTGAACTGGAATAATCTCCAGGAATTGATACAGAGTGAAAGGAACAGAATCAGGAGAACAATGTACAGAGACTGATACACTGTGGCACAATAAAATTTAATGGACTTCTCTACTGGCAGTAGTGCAATAATCCAGGAAAATTCTGAGGGATTTATGAGAAAGAACACTATTTACATCCAGAGAAAGCACTGTGGGAATACAAACACAAAAGAAAAACAACTGCTTTATCACATAGGCAGATGGGGACATGATTGGGGATGTAGACTCTAAATGGTCACTCTAGTGCAAATATTAATAATATGGAAATAAGTCTTGATCAGTGACACATGTAAAACCCAGTGGAACCACTTGTTGGTTACAGGAGATGGTTGGGAGGAGGGGAGCGAAAGAACATGAATCATTTAACTATGGAAAAATATTCTAAATTAATTAATTAAATTAAAATTTTCAAATAAAAATATCATTTGCTTTCTTAAAAACTTTCTTCTCCTTGATAGATTCCCTTGTGATGTAAGAATGGTAGTGGATTCTCTGGTACTAAGGTATAGATGTAATACTCATTTTATATGCGTAATTTCAAATTGCTTTCTGAAGTAGATATCTTTTCAAACCTTCAAAAACAATGTATTATCTTCCCTATTTTTTCATAATCCATAGATAATTAAACATTTACATTTTGGGATATTTTGCTAGTTTTCACAGAATAACCTGAAATATCAAATTTATTTTCATCAGCCATTTTACTTTTAGTTATTTGAGAAATGATTTCATTTATTTGCAAATAATTCTCAACTTTTCTTTACCTATAATATCATCCATTTAAGTCATTTCAACACAGTTAAGTTCATATTTATTGTTTAATGTCTGCACAGAGCTATATATCTTCAGGATTGAAATCCCATTAGATAATCAGTATTTTAATGATAAATTTTAAATAATAATAATCCCAATTATTAATTTATTGAATCATTCTGTTTGATAATTAATACTTTTAATTTGAATTTCTGCTTGGTAAAAATAACCAGGCTGTGATCAGGGTTTAGTTTAATGACATTAATTTAGGTTCAAATCCTTTATAAAGACACCAAACTGGTCCCATTATAAGCAAAAAGAAAGAAAAAATAATTTTGAAGCCAGTGAACAACTAAAAAAGTAAGTAATATTTAGTGTTTTGCTTTAATAAGTTAAAGTAAGAAAAATGAAAAGATGCATTTAATCTCTGATTTGAAAGGAAAGTGAGAATATATTCACTACAGGTGCTCCTATTTGATATATACAGATCTTTGTGTATAATTACAGGTCATTTATATGTATCTACACACTCTCCTAAAGTAAATTAATTTAATTATAACTACAAAATACTGGGGCACAGCACATGGTCTCTAAAAGGGTTACTATCACTGACATAGAGGATGGGCTATTAAAATTCAAGGAGACTTGATATTAATGTTCATTATTATGTTGCATTTGATTTTTGTTTTATTATATCTATATACTGAATTCTTCTGTTTACAAGCTTTTTAATAGAGAACTTATGATGATAATATGCACAAAATGTTTTAAAAACCACCTCAAATAGTCTAATATTTTGCCGTTAGCCTTTCTCTAACTTCTGTAGAGACAAAAGGGGATCATTCATGGATCAGCTTATCAAATATTGTTAAATCCTCATTCTTTCAGTGCTTCCTCCGTGTATACAACTTACTACTGGAAGGAGCCCTTTCTGATTCCTCTCATATCAAATCACTCCCGAGATGGCAAAAGGAGATATATAGAACAGGACTTAATACATAGTTTGGATTTCTTTAATTGTGTTTTGTTTTTCTCTATACAGATTTTCAATGTGGTGACTAAGTCTAAGTCCAAATTTTCCACTGTATTGGAGGTACTCAATGATCTGGAAAAGATGATTCTGTATACTGGTAATAACTCTAAGCATTGTTCAGATTGAAAGAAAAGACTCTTGGATCCTTTGCTGTCATGCTAAAACTGTAAGCACAGTCAACTTGTTCTTCATTTCCTCACTGTGGAATGAAGGGAAATGAGCCATTATTAATTAGTTTTCTATTCACAAATAAACACCTCTGGTGATTAGTCACAGATGTCTACTCACTCCAAGAGATCTAGCAAATGACCATCAAATTGCAAATGTGATTCATGTTTCTTCATCTTACTCATGGTGGGACCCATTTTTCTTGCCTTTCCTCAGCCTTTTTTTTCTGACTTTTGTGTATTGTCTTCAGATGGACATTAGTTGTTCTAATCATTATTATCCTTGGCATAACATTTCTTAAGTGTTGCTTATTTGCTCTAGTAGATTTTGTTCAAACTCAGGCTTTTATCTTTATTTTTATTCCAAGGAAACTTTCAAGGCAAAAACATACATTACCAGCAATTATCATGATGATTTACAAATCTGCAGACAATAACTATGGTGACTACATGTTCCAGGAATGTAAAAACCCAAAAGATGATGCTTTTGAAATAGACCCAGGTTATGACCCAGCTCTTGATTATCCTCCCAGTAATTAAGAATTTTCCAGTCCATTTCTATATAGGTCTATTGTATTTTAAGCCTTTTTTATGTACTTCCTTTCAGTTATAAAAATGAATCAAGGTGACATTTCCTAGATCTAATCAGGTTCCTCATATATCATCATTTACCTTCAAAATATGATACTTCTTAATATTTATTATATGTGCAAGCCAAGTTTATTGATTGACAGGTAGATGCATATTCTGTGAGAAATTCTAGCTTCATAACTTTTAAAGTCATCAGAACTTTCTTTTAGTTTACAGTGTTTGATTTATTTCTATGAAAAAGGGACAGATATTAGAGATGGTTGATCTGCTTTCAATTCAAGGTTCTTTAAGTCATCAGGACTTGGCAAAAACTTGAGCAAAATTGAGATTTAACAACATAGCATAGATGTCACAGTGACTTAGGGAAGCTTGAACTTGAATAACTGAAATTGGAGTTATTCAAACTAGCTATTTGGGGAAATAGATTCCTATCCCTATTGTGACTGACAATTGCTAAAGTGGGATTTAGTTTGCTAAATTTAATATTAGATACATTTGGTTGTCCAGTTTTAGCATTTACAATGTGATTCTATACATCAATGAAACTTTTTACCATTTCTCTCTCACACACATACATCTTTCAGTATCTGTCTATTTCTGTCTCTGTCCACTTTCAATTTCTGCCTCTATCTTTTTCATGTGTACATATATATGTATATATATATATATATATACATACACATACACATATCTGTAGATATGTAGATGAAAGAGAAATAATTCCTCTTAGTATTACATTTTCCTCAAATAAAAATTATTATTAACACTAATAACTGTGTAAATTACACAATTCTTAATGTGGTTTTGATGAAGAGGAAAAATGGGACTTTGATAAATTGTATATATCAGGTAAGACTATATAAAAAAACTTCAATCTCCTAAAAACAATGAAAAATGTCATATGAAAATACTCTCCCCCCTGCCCAAGAAAGAGTAAAGGTGCTAATAAATGAAAAAAAAAAAGCTTAAGGAATCAATCTGAACCTGAAATTCAACTACACTAAGATTTTCATATGTATAAATTGAGTTCTGGCAGAGATATAAAAATTTTAATAAACCTAATGATCTTCTCACTACCAGTTGGCTAAAAATGAAAACAAAATTTGAACATTATAATGTTCCACCCATCAGTCAGTTATGTTATCTACATATTTATATATTTTAAAAATTTAATGAAACATTATCATAATCTCTATATTTAAATGATTTTATGTTCCAACATTTTATATTTAAAAAAAAAACTAGATCACAGTATATATAGTTAGTGTGATTCCTTCTGTTTAACTCCATTATAACATTTATCAAACATTTTGTTTAAATTTAGGTAAGTTTTATACCTGATATGATACTCCCCTGACCTACCAGTTTAATAATTTTGAGAACAACAACAAAACATGTTTTGTCTGACATGTGTCTTTTTTTAAAGAACTCAAATTTAAATGTATGTTAAATAAAAAAAAATCTGTGATAGAGATATCAAGAGAGAAGTTTTTGCAGGATCTGTAGAACAAGATGCAAAAGAAGATTCCAATGGAATGTCCCCTGGTTGTTGACAGTTGGAGCTGGGGGACAGGTCTTTTGGTATCTATGTCTGGGTACTGGAAGTCATTTTTCCCCTGGAGGTTTTTGGTTGGCCACACTGAGAAGAGAAACCGGGCTTTTGAACTTAGTCTCTGGCTCTCTGGCTCTGAACAGTTGGAGTTGACCAGGGGGTTTTTGGTATCTGACTGGGGGACACACACTTGCCCTCTGGAGGTTGAAAGCTGGCTGAGAGACTTTTGTGAGGCTGACTTGACTTTTGGACTTTCGTCTCTGGCTCTGAGCAGTTGAAGCTGACCAGGGTAGAAGCTTTTGAGTTGGTGATCTATTTGGCTTTTGAGCTGGCCAAGAGAAAACTTAGACTTTGAACTTTGTTTCTTTCTGGGTTTTAAGCTGAGAGATCTGGCTAATTTGAGAAGAAGAAGAAAGAAGATCTTGAAAAGCCATTGACCTCCATCTTTTTAACTGTCTCAGAAATACACTTGCAACTCCCCAAACCCTCAATTTTATCTCATTTAGATTAGGGATTTCCTCATCCCTCTTACCTCAGTTTCCCATCCTATTATCCCAATAAATCCTTGACTGAGAAAGCAACTAGAATATCTTTATAGTTCACTCAGGAGGGAGGGAAGAAGCAAAGGCTTCAAAGAAGATTTGGGAGGTGAGGGAGGAAAAAGAGAGAGGTTGGTAAGGGAGGGAGGGAGAGAGGGAAGGGTTTAGGAAATAGAGTGATCCATCATCAATCAGTAGGAATCAATAGGCAAACCCCAGAGCAAACCCCAAGGCTAATCCCAGATTAGTCCTCTGTGTACCAGCATCCCTGTGTGTGTCATCCCCTGGCATTTCTCTGTTTCCCTCCATTACATATAAGCCGGTTTAGGTTCCTGTAACGGCCTCTCTAGTCACAGCCAGCCAGAGAATAGAGCCATTGTGAAGAAATAGGTTGCCCTCAGTTTATCCTCTCTGTCTCAAGAAGTAATAGTTTCCAGTCAGTTTACTATCTTTATTACAAATCATAATTTTACCCATTTATTCCAGTATTTCTTTTTTAAATTATTTTATTTAGAATATTGTTCTATGGTTACATGATTCATGATTTTCCCCATCCATCTACTCTCCTCTCTCCTGGAGCTGACAAGCAATTACACTGGGTTATAGATGTATCATTGTTCAAGACCTATTTACATGTTATTCATATTTATAACAGAGTGATCTTTAAACACCAAAAACTCAATCATATCCACTTTAAAACACATAATTGATCATGTCTTTCTTCTGTTTTTCGACTCCCACAGTTCTTTTTCTGAATGTTGGTAACATTCTTTCTCATAAGTTCCTCAGTGTTGTCTTGAATCATTGTATTGCTACTACTAGAAAAGTCTGTTACATTTGATTGTGCCACAATGTATCAGTTTCTGTAAGCAATGTTCTCCTGGTTCTGCTCATTTTGTTCAGCATTAATTCCTTGAGGTCTTTCCAGTTCACAGAGAAATCCTCTAGTTCATCATTCCTTTCAACATAGTAATATTTCATGACCATCAGATATCAAAATTTGTTCAGCCATTCCCCCTTAGATGGACACCCCTTCATTTCCTAATTTTTGTCACCACAAAGAGTGCAGCTAAGAATATTTTTATACAAGCATTTTCCCATATTATCTATTTGGGATACAAACTCAGCAATGGTATGACTGATGTCCAGCACATTGTTGGTAAAGCCATCATGTCTTTTAAAAAATCCTGAATTCCTTCTCTAAATTCTTTTATCCATCTCAATAATGTCCCATTCTACTACTTTTCCAGAATCAAAGTCAAGTTGACATTCATTTACAAATTTGATGATTGCCACTTTTAAAAAACTAGGACATTTTGTATATCTCTAGTACTTCAGTGTATCTTCCATTTTCCATGCTCTTTCAGATATTTACTGACAGAAGTACAATAATAAAATCAGCCATCATCAGAAACATATTGATTACTTATTGTGTTTCAGGCAAAATGTTAAGAAAAAAAATCCATTACTTAAAGGAAGTTACATTCTATCAAAAGGAAGAACATATAAATATGTAAGTAGAAAGAAAGTAAATGAAAACTGACAAAGAAGGATGGGGCACAAGCATTAAATCTGAACTTGGAAGGAAATGTAGCATTCCAGGAGTTGGAAAGTCAAAGGAATGCACATCAGGTGGCCTACAAAATCATGAGAGATAAGTGACTTAAGATCATAGTGAAGTGTAGCAACCAATTCAGTTTCATTTGAATCCAGTTTGTAAAAGGCTTTCAATTTCACTCAGGGTAGATTCTCACTTATTTATTAATCTGTTTATTTGCTTGTTTAGTTATTTATTCATCTATCCATTCATTTATTTATTCATTCACTTATGTATTTATTTGCTTATTTATTTACTTATTATTCATTCATTCATTCATTCATACTGATTTTTAGGAGCAATGTGATGGGATCCTTCAGGCAATAGAGAACTATTTAGCTTTATGGAAAAGAATATTGAGATATTCGTATTTTGTATTTTAGGAACATCATTTTGTCAGTTTTTGAATGGTAAAATGGAGTGAGGAGAGACTTGAGGAAAGAAGGACATTTAGGGAACTATTGCAAGAGAACAGAAGGCAAGGAAGAAAATAAGACTTGAACTATGGTGACTGTTCTCTGATAATAGGGGAAAAGGAACAAATGCAAGTGATGAAGAGGCAATATTATCAATAATACTAGATGGATAATTGAACAGCTGGTATGAGAACCAAGATTTATCAGGGTCCACTGGAAACAGAACAGTGATTCATTTTTTTTCTAAAATGGCAAGAAAGCTGATCCCAGGACCTGAATGGCCTCTTCCTTTCTTGAGGCTGCTTCTTGGTGAACTAAGGACATAAACATCCAACCCAAATGGAGTCAGTACCTTTGAAACTTCTTGGATATCTGAAGAACACTTGTTTCATCATATCTTGCCATACTTGAGCAGACTTTTTTTTTCTATCAGGAGGAAAAGAATGTCCCAGCTTTTGAAACTAAATGTCACTTTATTGTTGTATATATCTGCTATTTTAGAACTAAGCAAAATTCCTCTTGTTAACTGTTCAATAACATGGAGCATTTAATTTAATCCCCAAATTGAACAATCAGGAAGGTGTTATCAGGCCCACATCCAAACTGAATTACATAATTGTTAAAAAAAAATAAAATGGCCTTAAGGCTCATAACATGATTAAGCTGAGGAAAGATCCTCGAAAATATACATTGGGGTGACCAGGCAGCTAAATATTGCTAAATAGGTGCTCAGGAATTTCTATTACCCATTCACAAGCCAGGAAATAAAAAAAAATTAACTGAAAGCAATTCAATATATGCTTGACAAACTTCTTTAAGTGAATTTTCATAATATTTATTTGAAAAAGCCAAATTTTTGTTCTTGCTTTGTAAATTTCACAATTGTAATATCTAGGCTAATTTATACAACTCTAAACTCTGAACTCAGTCTAGTAGATGAGAAACTCATCTAGCAACAATTTGGACACTAACTTATTAAGACTAGTACTATATAAATGTGTTTTCTGTACGCATTTTCTAAAGGGAAAATGTGACTTTGGAAAAAAGTGGCCTCAAAGAAGTATATATAGGACAGATATATTTTAAAATCTATTGTTATGGTAAAAACTGATTGATAGTAAATATTTAAATGGAATGAGAATGCTATCAGCTACCAGTAAGGTCAGTATACTAGAATGGGAATTTGGGCTTATAGTATTAAAAATCCATTAATTCATGTATATTTGCCCTACTTCAAAGAAAGTGAGACCATCATATTTGCCATATGAGTATGGGAAAGAGTATCAAACTACATTAATAATGTGATGGTTTTTAATTATATGACCATTATATGTGAATAACTATAGCACAGCAGAAAAATATGGTCTTTGACCAAATTATCTCCAGAATATACATGGGATAGAACTGACACCATTTTTATTAACTTTTGTTTCCAAATTATACTGGAAAAAATGTGTTGCTTTTCCCAAATTTATTCAATCTAATTGAGGATCATTACCCAGTCATAAATTTAGTTCCCATTTCTGACAATTAATATGTATAATTACTGATTTTTAAAAGTTGGTTTTTATAGTCTATAGTAATTGTCTAAATATTACAGTATGAAATTCACATTATAAATTTTTCATCTTATATTTTTTAAATAGCTAAATTATCTAGATACTTAAATGATTAGAGAATTTTTTCAAAGGTATTATTTTTGTCTTACATTATCCAAACTGACCTCAGCCTAAATTAATCTGATGTAATTATTTCACTTTGCTTTAGAGATGTAATCTCTGTTCACCAGGCACATAGTTCCAAACTTTTTTCTTGATTTTGTAAATTACAATAGTCTGATATTAGACCAAATCTCCTGACCCTGTCAAAGTAATAATTAGAAGATAAGAAACTAATGAGAAGAGATTATGAAATTCATTCACTCTATAAGTTGTTCAACATACTTCCATATAGCATGATCTAGGTTATTAGCAAATTTGTATTCTTTACAAGCCATGAGACTGAACACATTTGAAGAAAAATATATATATATATATGTATATACATATATAGTTTTTCTTTTAACGTGCATTAAAAACCTAAGAATCTCCTAGAATGGGAATGCAAGGAAAAAGTGATTAGGTACAGCCACAATCAATTTAACAATATGCAGTTCATTTTTCATAAATTGTATGTTGTAATAGCTTTTAGACTGTTTTGGCAACATTCCAAAATATAACCATATTTTCAGGTTATTAATATTGGGACAAAGGGGAAATGCATACTTAGCACATGATTAGGTATTAATGTAGTTGGAAAGCATACTCTTTAGGACCTTTAATAGACCTTTAGGAAATTCTCATTCTTTACATTTTCCAATCATAGCACAATTACTTTTTAGCAACTTCTCAAGCTAGTAAATCAAGAAAGAATTAAGACTGATTTAATTTATTCAGACTAATTTTATAGCAATTGCAATGAGGCTAATCATTCTGCATTTATTTTTCTTTGGGCTGTAAAGAATATTAGATTTTTTTCATATATGAATTGAGGGAGAAATTGTATATTTCTGTGGAGTAAGGTCTATAGGCCACATGTAAATAAAAATCATTGGAGTTGGGAGAAAACATTCACATGAGTCTTCAATGCTATCAAGCTGAGTAATATCTTCAAATCCTTGGAAGTGATTACAACTCCAAATTTGAGGATATATGTTTATATACATCTGTGGGGCATATAACTTTGAGGGTTAAAAATGACAGGAAAAATCCCAAACTATCATAAACTTCCTTTGTATCTTTGAGTAGATTAGTTACTAAATGTATAAAGAAGAGGAAAAAAAAAACTACTTCCTATAGAAGTAAAGTTATATGGTTAAAACATTAGTGAAATTATTTTTAGAAGAATACTCTGCTGAATAACTTGCTATTGATTCATGCCAAGATGAGTCCTTCATTTAGAGTAGCCACCAATTTACACAGGCAACTACAATTACTTAATGTAAACATCTGTGAATAGGCATTTAATTAAGAAAATTCAGAGAAATTTTTTAATCATTTGAGTATCTTTCAGTAAGTTCTGAGATAAGATCTCATTTTATTTACTATTGTGCCCAAAATGAAGGGGGAGTGGAGTAACAGTTAAATTTTAGGGAAACTGAGGCAGGTAGAAATTAATTTCTCTCTGCAAGGAACATTATATTTTAGAGGTTTATTAAAGGTTAAGGATTAAAGAAAATTACAGAATAAGAAAGCACATGTCTATGCCCAGAGAGGCCTAGACACAACCTCACCTACATGATGAAGAGAGACACGTCTACTTGGAAGCGGCAACAGGAAAGAGAAGAGATGAGCCAGAAGCCTTTCCAATCAGGTTAAATAACCCATCTTGATCTCGGCCCAGGTGAGAAATCAGTGATATTACAAAGCATTCTGGGGAAGTGGAGCAAGGACTTCTGGGGATTTAAGACCTATATTCAAGTCTCCATTTTTACAATGGAATTATATATGAAATATAAAAGGAAGAATTTTCCACAACCATTCATTTTCAGACATTTTCTGTTACCATGTTTAACTTGAAATTAATAAAGTAAATTCTTAAAATTACTATTTGAAAAGCATCCTGGGTTGGCTCTGGAGAAAGTCATTTTTTACTTATTGCTTTTGATTTGCTTTAAATTAGCAGCACAATTTTGGCCAAAATAAAGAACTCAAATTTCTCAATATAAATTAAGCAAACTCATGATTTCTGATACCTATAAAGTAAATATCTAAAATTCCTCTGAGACTAAAATCCCCATGTTTATGTCTGATTCCATTGGTTTAAGGAAATCCAAGTGAAGACATTCCTTTGGGGGACTGAGGGTAGCTAAAATGGCAAAGTAAGAAAAGTTCATAGCTTACCAACTCCAGACAACCACCTCAGAAACAATTGTGGTTTGAAGAAACAGAAGACAGTGTGAGGTAATGCTTTGACCCAAAAAGGCGAAGATGCCCAGTCTTTCTGGGGCAGAAGAAGCAATTGAAGTTCAGAGTGAGACAGAATTTGGGTATAATACAGAAAAAGTGGCAGAGGAAAGAGAACAGCCAGGATCAGTCTAGCCTCATGATAGTACAGGTAGCAGTGGGAAAAATATTACTTAGAACTCTCTAGCCATAGCAGAATTTGGCCATGACCCAGTATGGATAGGAGTGGGAAAAATTTAATGAAAAAAGTGCTGTCACAGTGGAAGAAAGTAGAAAACCATTGCCAACCAGTGCAAGTGGCATCTGGAAGGAACAGCTGCAAACCTCCCCACAGAAGGCCAATTAACCTGCCTCCGTGGAGTGCTCAATCTAGGAAAAAGACAGGTGGCCTTACACAAGACATGGGAATAGACCACAATACAAATCTGGAAAAGTACTTCATCCACCATGGAAATAGTGCTAAGCTTCAACATATAGACAAAGTCAGGAACCCCTAAGCCCCAACAAATACAAACAAACAAAATGAGCAAAAGACAGAGAAAACTATTTCAGCAACAGAGATGACCAAAATGCAAGCTCAGCAAAAGACAATAGAAAATGAAAATGTGTGAGACCTCAAAGAAAATGTGAAAAATGTCGGACCAAAGATGAAGTACTGGAATAGCTCCAAAAAGAGAAACTTCCGGCAATTTTCTATAGCAATTAGTAATAGTTGTCCCTCATCTGACAAATTAAGAACCTAACAGTTATATAACAAGAGTTTGTCACTGGCAGGACAGGAAATTTTTTGTCCTGACTCTGAGGGCAATTCTCTATCTAGTGTGCCATGTGCCATTTCCCCTATTTACTGAAACTTTTTGAAACTTAGACATAACTCAAGTCAGACTCTTTCCAGACATGAAGTACAAAAACACAAACATATTGTGAATCATTTTCTCACTATTTTGAATAGCTTTTATCCAAGAAATTTGGGAAACTATCCATATGATACCTTCAAAGTATATTGAGATTGATTTACTATTTGGAAAACATTCAATTCACAAAATTAAAAGACAACATTGGGGGCATCTACGTGGCTCAGTGAATTAAGAGTCAGGCCTAGAGATGGGAGGTCCTAGGTTCAAATCTGACCTCAGGCACTTCATAGCTATGTGAGCCTGGGCAAGTCATTTAAACCCCATTGCCTAGCACTAACCCATTGCCGATACAAAGACGGAAGGTAGGGCTTAAAAAAAAGAGACAACATTCACTGAAAAGTGGAAGAAAGGGGGAGTCATTGTAGATGTCAGAATAGGACCAGGAGCTTTTTCTCTCTCTTAATCCCTCAAAGACAACCAAAAATAATTCCACAGATCAAAGCTAAAACTGGCCAAAATAGAAAGAAGTCTGGATTAAAGCTGAGTAGCACAGAAAAACTAGGAGGAAGATTTCTGACTTCCTAGGCCTCAGTTCCACAACTGTAGAACCTAGGGTCAGAGAACATAGTAAAAAGGGCAGAATCAACAAGGAAGCAAATGAGTACAATATTAGCAACCCCATCTTGTTTTCTAAGTCTCTGGAGTCTGTATTCCAATGTATGCCGCTGGATTACTCTGGTAGAGAGCACTGGGAGCAGCTGTGTCTGTTGTGGACACAGATCTGGAGACCTCTACTGTCCACAGCTGTGTATCAAAGAAGTGTACTATTGTCTCTAAGTCCTAAGGAAAGGAGCTCAAGTATCATTGCTAGTGAAGGAAGGACTTTGGAGGCCCTTGGGGTGAAGGGGATAGATTGGACCAAGCTCAAGCTTCCTGTTAGTGAAAAAAGTAACATGAATTCAACATCTGCTCTGTCCCAGGCTCTGGCACTAGGAGAGAACTGAGGAATGAGTGTGCACAGATGAGAGTTATTCTGAGGGAGTAAAGCCCTATCACCTGTGATCACTCTCTGAAGAGTGCGGTTCCTAGTTGTTTCCACAGGGAGAAATGGACTGGACTGTCTGCTTTCAGCACAGTGTCAGAACTGCCCATTCCTCTGGTCAGAACACCTAAGGTAAAATCATGAACTTGAACTTGAGCAGGAGACCCAAGATTACATCAGGTCCTGGACTATAAAAATGGGTATAATTAAATCGAATCCAGGCAAAAACAAAGACACACACAGAAATACTGAAACCTAAGGAGGCATAGTTCAACACACTAGGAACATTAAGAGTCAAGTAATAAATCAATTAATAAATGTTTTGGCCTGGCTGCTAAAATAAAATTAAAAGGACTTCCGGTCAAGATGGAGGCTTAGAGAAAGCAAAAGTTCAGATCTCCGGAAACCCTTTCTTACAGATCTCAAACTATATACTCCTAGGGCGCCGAAATTAAAAACGAACAACAGCATAGACCCCAGGAACCCTCCTCCTGGACCTGGATCAAAAGGTATGGGCCCCCCAAAAGCCAGAACATGAGATCACTCGGATCTAAGGGGTAGGCAGAAGGAAGGTCCTAGGACCCATCCCCCCCAACCCAGAGAGCTGAGTCTGAGGCAGCAGGGGGAACCTCAGAGCCTGCAAAAGGAACTCAGGGCCAGCTATTGTGAAGGGTCATCCTGAAAACAACCAGAATCAGTCGTGGAGGCACCCAACACAGACAGCAGGGAAACAGAGAGAGATGGGGGGGGGGACCTGTAGCTCCCTGGCTGGATCCTTCCATCTGAGTCACACTGAAGGTTCCTGCATCAGGGCATACTCAGTCCAACCCAGCTGAAGTTAATCCTATCAGGAGCCCTCGGAGCTCCAGGAAGCCGTGGCCCCTCCCCCCTCAGAGTGCAGGGTATTCTGGCCAGTGCCAAGCCAGGCTCAGAGTGTGAAATAAGGCAATGGAGAAGCATAGGAAGGGAACTGAGGAGGGCAGCAACACTGAAACACCAGCAATTCCTGGCTTCCCTGGGAAGAAAGAACAACAACTGCATAGAATAGACAATTTGCCTAGGCCTAAAGCCTCTGCACAGCAGACAGAAATAAGAAAAGCTAGTCCTCCCCACTCAGATAAAGATGGCAAACAACACAGAAAATCCTCAAAACACCAAGAAAAACAAGAAGAAGGGGGTGACTTTGGACACATTTTATGGAGCAAAAATACAAACTTCAGAGGAGATAGAAGAGGAAACATAAAAAAAAAATGATCCAAAACCTTCCAAAGGAAATGGAAACTCTCCACAAACCCATGAAGAATTTGAATTGGAAATTATCAAAAAAATGGAAGCCTTCTGGGAGGAAAAGTGGGAAATAATGCAAAAGAAATTCATGCCTCTACAAAACTGGTTTGACCAAACTGAAAGAGAAAACCAGGCTTTAAAGGTCAGAATTAGGCAACTGGAAGACAACGAGCATGTAAAAGAGCAAGAATTAATGAAGCAAAGCCAAAAGACCAAGAAATTAGAGGAAAACATAAAATATCTCACTGACAAGGTCATAGACTTGGAAAATAGAGGGAGAAGAGACAAATTAAGAATAATTGGAATACCAGAAAATCCAGAAATAAACAGCAAACTCGACATCATAATACAAGACATAATCAAAGAAAATTGCCCAGAGATTCTAGAAAAAGGGGCAATACAGCCACTGACAGAGCTCACAGAACACCCTGTACACTAAATCCCCAAAAGACAACTCCCAGGAATGTAATTGCCAAATTCCAAAGCTTTCAGGCAAAAGAAAAAATCTTACAATAAGCCAGAAAAAGACAAATTAGATATAAAGCAATGCCAATCAGGGTCACACAAGACCTTCCAATTTCTGCTCTGAATGATCGTAAGGCATGGAACATGACTTTCAGAAAGGGAAGAGAGCTGGGTCTTCAACCAAGAATCAGCTATCCAGCAAAACTGACTATATACTTCCAAGGGAAAGTATGGGCATTCACCAAAATAGAAGATTTCCAAGTTTTTTCAAAGAAAAGACCAGAGCTCTGTGGAAAGTCAATATTGAAAAACAAAGAGCATGGAATACCTGAAAAGGTAAATATGAAGGAAAGGGAATAGGAGAAAAATGTTATCTTTTTCTTTCATTCAAACTCTCTTCTATAAGGACTGCATTTATATCTATATCTGTATCTATATCTATATCTATATCTATATCTATATATATCTATATCTATATATATGGGGAAAATGTAATGTGTAGTTAGGGGGAAAAGAAAAACCAAATAGAATAATCTTTCTCACACAAAGATTCACACGGGAAGGGGAGGGGAAGAAAACTCCTATGAGAAGGAGAGGAAGAGAGTTTTTACTTAAACCTTACTCTCAGGGAAATCAACTCTGAGAGGGAAGAACATCCAGATCCATTGGGATCTTGAATTCTATCTTACCCAAAAAGGGTAGGGAGAAGGGAAAACCAAGGGGTGTAGGGGGGAGGGAACACAAAAAAGGGAGGGAAGAAGAGGGAAGAGGGAGGAGGGAACAAAAAGGGAGGGTCTAGAAAGGGAAACATCAAGGGAGGGGACAAGGGGGACTGTTTCAAAGTAAATCACTGGATTAAAAGGTAGAGCTGAGAAAGAAAGTTTAGAATTAGGGAAGGATATCAAAATACCAGGGAGTCCACAAGTGACAATCATAACTTTGAAAGTGAATGGAATGAACTCACCCATAAAATGTAGACGAATAGCAGAATGGATTGGAATCCAAAACCCTACCATATGTTGTATTCAAGAAACACACATGAGGTGGGTAGACACCCACAAGGTCAGAATTAAAGGATGGAGTAAGACCTTCTGGGCCTCAACTGACAGAAAGAAGGCAGGAGTGGCAATCATGATATCTGATAAAGCCAAAGCAAAAATAGACCTGATTAAAAGGAATAGGGAAGATAATTATATTTTGTTAAAAGGGTCTTTAGATAATGAGGAAATATCATTAATCAACATATATGCACCATATAATATAGCAACCAAATTTCTAATGGAGAAACTAGGAGAATTGAAGGAAGAAATAGACAGTAAAACCATATTAGTGGGAGACTTGAACCAACCATTATCAAATTTAGATAAATCAAATAAAAAAATAAATAAGAAAGAGGTAAAAGAAGTGAATGAAATCTTAGAAAAATTAGAATTAATAGACATATGGAGAAAAATAAATAGGGACAAAAATGAATACACCTTCTTCTCAACACCACATGGCACATTCACAAAAATTGCCAATACACTAGGTCACAGAAACATGGCATACAAATGCAGAAAAGCAGAAATAATAAATGCAGCCTTTTCAGATCACAAGGCAATAAAAATAATGATCAGTAATGGTACATGGAAAACCAAATCAAAAACTAATTGGAAATTAAACAATATGGTACTCCAAAATCATTTAGTTTGAGATAAAATCAAAGAATCAATTAATAATTTCATCGAGGAAAATGACAATGGTGAGACATCCTATCAAACCTTTGGGATGTAGCCAAAGCCATAATCAGAGATAAATTCATATCCCCGAGTGCATATATTAACAAACTAGGGAGAGCAGAGATCAATGAATTGGAAATGCAAATAAAAAAACTCAAAAGCAACCAAATTAAAAACCCCCCAAAGAAAATGAAACTAGAAATCTTAAAAATTAAGGGAGAAATTAATAAAATTGAAAGTGATAGAACTATTGATTTAATAAATAAGACAAGAAGCTGTTACTTTGAAAAAAACAAACAAAATAGACAAAGTACTGATCAATCTAATTAAAAAAGGAAAGAAGAAAAGCAAATTAACAGCATCAAAGACAAAAAGGGGGACATCACCTCCAATGAGGAGGAAATTAAGGCAATCATTAAAAATTACTTTGCCCAATTATATGGCAATAAATACACCAATCTAAGTGACATGGATGAATACATACAAAAATACAAACTGCCTAGACTAACAGAAGAAGAAATAGAATTCTTAAATAATCCAATATCAGAAAATGAAATCCAACAGGCCATCAAAGAACTCCCTAAGAAAAAAATCCCCAGGGCCTGATGGATTTACAAGTGAATTCTATCAAACATTCACAGAATGGTTAATTCCAATACTATACAAACTATTTGACATAATAAGCAAGGAGGGAGTTCTACCAAACTCCTTTTATGACACAAACATGGTACTGATTCCAAAAGCAAGCAGTTCAAAAACAGAGAAAGAAAATTATAGAATAATCTCCCTAATGAATATAGATGCAAAAATCTTAAATAGGATACTTGCAAAAAGACTCCAGCAAGTGATCAGAAGGGTCATCCACCATGATCAAGTAGGATTTATAACAGGGATGCCGGGATGGTTCAATATTAAGAAAACCATCCACATAATCGACCATATCAACAAGCAAACCAAAAAAAAAATCACATGATTATTTCAATAGACACAGAAAAAGCCTTTGATAAAATACAACATCCATTCCTATTAAAAACACTAGAAAGCATAGGAATAGGAAGGTTGTTCCTAAAAATAATAAACAGTATATATCTAAAACCATCAGCTAATATCATCTGCAATGGGGATAAACTAGATGCATTCCCATTAAGATCAGGAGTGAAACAAGGATGCCCATTATCACCTCTACTATTTGACATTGTACTAGAAACACTAGCAGTATCAATAAGAGAAGAAAAAGAAATTGAAGGCATCAAAATAGGCAAGGAGGAGACCAAGTTATCACTCTTTGCAGATGACATGATGGTCTACTTAAAGAATCCTAGAGATTCAACCAAAAAGCTAATTGAAATAATCAACAACTTTAGCAAAGTTGCAGGATACAAAGTAAACCCGCATAAATCATCAGGATTTCTATACATCTCCGGCACAGATAAGCAGCACAAACTAGAAAGAGAAATCCCATTCAAAAATCACCTTAGACAAAATAAAATACCTAGGAATCTATCTCCTGAGAAAAACACAGGAACTATATGAACACAACTACGAAACACTCTCCACACAACTAAAACTAGACTTGAGCAACTGGAAATACATTAACTGCTCATGGGTAGGACAAGCCAATAGAGTAAAAATGACCATCCTACCCAAACTTATCTATCTATTTAGTGACATACCCATGGAACTTCCAAAAATTTTCTTTACTGATATAGAAAAAAAAAATAACAAAGTTCATTTGGAATAACAAATGTTTGAGGATATCCAGGGAAATAATGAAAAAAAAAATACAAAGGAAGGGGGCCTTGCAGTCCCAGATCTCAAACTATATTACAAAGCAGCAGTCATCAAAACAATTTAGTACTGGCTAAAAGACACAAAGGAGGATCAGTAGAATAAACTTGGGGCAAGTGACCTCAGCAAGACAATATATGATAAACCCAAAGATACAAATTTTATGGTAAAAAATCCACTATTTGATAAAAACTGCTGGGAAAATTGGAAGACAGTGTGGGAGAGATTAGGCTTGGATCAACACCTCACACCCTACACCAAGATAAATTCAGAATGGGTGAATGACTTAAACATAATGAAGCAAACTTTAAGTAAATTAGGCGAACACAGAATAGTATACATGTCAGACATTTGGGAAGGAAAAGACTTTAAAACCAAGCAAGACATAGAAAGAGTCGCAAAATGTAAAAGAAATAATTTCAACTACATCAAATTAAAAAGCTTTTGTACAAACAAAACCAATATAACTTAAATCAGAAGGAAAGCAACAAATTGGGAAAAAATCTTTATAGAAACATCTGACAAAGGTTTAATTACTCAAATTTACAAAGAGCTAAATCAATTGTACAAAAAAATCAAGCCATTCTCCAATTGATAAATAGGTAAGGGACATGAACAGGTAATTCTCAGCCAAAGAAATCAAAACTATTAATAAGCACATGAAAAAGTACTCTACATCTCTTATAATCAGAGAGATGCAAATTAAAACAACTCTGAGGTATCACCGCACACCTAGCAGATTGCCTAACATGAAAGCTATGGAAAGTAATGAATGCTGGAGGGGATGCGGAAAAGTAGGGACACTAATTCATTGCTGGTGGAGTTGTGAATTGATCCAACCATTCTGGAGGGCAATTTGTAACTGTGCCCAAATGGCGATAAAAGACTGTCTGCCCTTTGATCCAGCCATAGCACTGCTGGGATTGTACCCCAAAGAGATAATAAGGAAAAAGACTTGTACAAGAATATTCATAGTGGCACTCTTTGTGGTGGCCAAAAATTGGAAAATGAGGGGATGCCATTCAATTGGGGAACGGCTGAATAAATTGTGGTATATGTTGGTGATGGAATATTATTGTGTTAAAAGGAATAATGAAGTAGAGGAATTCCATGGAGACTGGAATATCCTCCAGAAAGTGATGCAGAGCAAAAGGAGGAGAACCAGGAAAACATTGTACACAGAGACTAATATACTGTGGTACAGCAGAAGGTAATGGAATTCTCCATTAGGGTCAATGCAATGTCCCAGAACAACTTGCAGGGATCTAAAAAACACTATACACAAGCAGAGGATAAACTGTGGGAGTAAAAACACCGTAGAAAAGGAACTGCTTGACTACAGGGGCTGAGGGGAAATGACTGTGGAGAGACTCTAAATGAATACTCTAGTGCAAATACCAACAACATGGAAATGGGTTCGAATCAAGAACACATGTGAAACCCAGTGGAATCACGCTTCGGCTATGGGGGGGAATAAAAGAAAATGATCTTTGTCTCTAATGAATAATGCTTTGAAATGATCAAATAAAAATTATTTTAAAAAAATAGACAAAAAAAATAAAATTAAAAAAAAAAGATTAAAAGGAGCAAGCAATGGAGAAAGGACCCAACTATTTTTATGTATGTAGCATAAGGACAGAAATATCTTGTCTCAAAATGAATATGACAATGAAATAAATTAGATCTACTTCAAAAACAGGAAATGAATACAATAAGTGGCTAGAAGTTCAAAAATAGATTTTGGAAGAACTTTTTTTTAAACAGATCTTTAAAAAATCTACTCCCAAAAATAATCAAGGTTGTTATTGAGTATATAATAATAATAATAATAATAATTAATAATAATAATAATAACATAAAAAACAAACAAAAGGTGGAGAAATAATTAGAAAAAATAAGAGCAATGCAAGAAGATCAAGTAAATTATTAAAGAAAAAATTACTCAAATGGAAAGAAATCCAGAAATTCATTGAAGACAATAATATATTAAGAGCTATAATTGGACAAGGGAAAGTTAATGATTTAGTAAAAAAAAAAACAAGAAATGAAGGAACATCAAAAGAATGAAATAATAGAAGAGAAGATAAAAACATCATATAAAACAACAACAAAAACCTGGTAAATAGGTCAAGATCAAGGAGAGGGAATATATTAATAAGCCTATGCTCACACATAATCCATACATAGTTTTTCTGTTGAAACAACAATGATTTTGAGAGTGTAAATATTCTGCAAAATATTACTTAAACACTCATCATTCTGGTGAGGTAATCTTACATTCCTCATAAAACAACTAAGCACATACAAATGGTAAAGTGACTATATGTAGTGGCATATAGAACCACTCCCTATAAATTTCATTAGGAATTGCCCAAATATGTGACCACATTTTTCATTGGATTCTATTCTTACAATTGATTTGTGATCCTTTTCATAGTCATGAAGAGAAAGAACAAATTACCTGTCTTGTAAACAAATAAAAAATACACACCAATAATGTGTTCTCTCTTTATATTTCTGGTGATACATTGTCAGATTTGGGACTGTTTTTCTTTTCCATTTCTCTGTCCTAATATTTACATAAATGTCATTGTGTTTATCCAATTTATTTTATGGAATATCAAAGTTATATTTATGGGGATAAGTCAAGTAGATAAAAAAATAAAACTCAGTAAAAGCTGAGTTCAGGTCACACTTTAGATACTTATTAGTTATATGACCCAGGAAAGATGAGTAAACCTATTTTAGTCTTTGTATATTTATCCATAACACCCTTGGCAAACCTTCTAGAGATCCCATGTCCCCTCATTACCTTAGAGAACAATGGGAGAAAGTGCACATACTGCTCTGCTGAACAAAGGGATGGGACTTGCAAAAATGTCCTCAGGCACAAGGGCAATGGAGCAGCCCCATCCCTGCCTTTTGTTCACAAATGCCATGTCTTTACTACACAGATCCATAAAATGAGGAAAATCACACATACCTTATAGTATCACTATTACCACCTACAAAATCCAACAAGGACAAAGATGGGGACATGAATCCATATGTGCAGAGCACAGTGGAATAGCTTGGCATTACCTTAGCCACTTGGCCATTGTTATTAAAGACTATGAAGGGTAAAAGATAGGACAGGAGAGTGTTTTATAACATATGAGGTTCAGAACCCCTTCAATAAGGACATAAGATTTGGATAGAGCCATAATTGTGATTTGGCAGTTAGAAGAGACAATAATCTTGACTATTTTTTTTTGACCTCTGAATTTTTTTCACATATATCTATATAGGAGAAAGAGTAATTTTACTTCTTACATTGGTGAGCTTCACACTTGTTTGTGGTTTTAAGGCAAAAACAAATAAACTATTGCCTATTCTATAGTTTATCCTTTAGAGACTAAAAGTAAGAAACACATGGAATGCTTACTAAACATGTCTGAGGTTTGTGTGGGTAAAATGAACCCTGGGAATGAGAGGGAAAATATAAATAACAATCTCAAAACAATAATAAAGCTCAAGGACATTAGGTAGTAGGGAAGATCTATTTTTGAGCCTCTCACATAGTAGGAATTTTATGAATGCTTATTAATTGAATTGAGTTGTTTTGTAGGAATTGGTCATTCTGATAGAATGCTTTATTTGAAAGGTAAGAGGCTAACAGGCCAATTTTTCATAGCAGGAATATGAACAATACTTAAAATCTTGTTCATTTTCATTCTAAACCCTTATTATGTATAGAAGCATATGCAAGATATTGGATCAATGCAACATTTTATAAAACCAATATCCTTGCCCTAATGTTGCTATCAGGATAGATTTGGTTATTTATAATATACACCCCCCCCCAACTATTTGTTTTAGTTTACCATATACAGAGTAAAAACTATCTCTATGGATGAAAAAACACTTTCTAGGGATGAGGGTTTTAAACAAAGATTATGATTGGATATATTAACATTAAACACACCTAATAGAGAAAAAAAGTTAAAAAGCTTCAACCCACAAATAGGGCTTGATGGGATTGATGACCTCTCTGAAAAATAGAATTGACCAGGACATTTAAAAGTCCCATCAACCACTTGGTTTGAGCAAAGGTACAAAGCTATGGTTAAAATGGAGATATTTGGGCATTAGTTCTTATAGCCATAACTGGATAGTTGCTAAAAGGCCACCCACATGCAAGGAAGTCTATATCTAAAGATGATGTTGAGCTATCTATACTATGCATACCCTAAAGAAAAAAGCAGTTACCAAGTTCTATTTAATTACATATCGATTATCTCTAAAATTAAAAAAAAAACTACTTAATCATTTAATTTAATTTCTTATGAATGCAATTTTAGTTACTTCTGAACTTTTTCCATTGTTTATTAAATTACTAACATGAAGATATTTTAAAATTTTCTAAAACTCCAATCTTGTATCACCTATGTTCCTTAAATTTTGTTAACTTACATTGTTAAAAAAAACAACTTAATATTTTGGTAATTAATATTTTATTGTGGCTGCATTTTTAAATATTTCTTAATGATTAATAATTAAAAATTAAAATCAAAAATTAAAAAAAATAATGATACTGGAAGAACTTAAGGAAAGGAAAAGAAACATACTAAGGCAACTTCATTTTATTAAAGCCATTATATGAAGTAGGATAGAAATGTCTATCAAGAATGTGAGAAATTTAAGTTGAAAACACTTGCTGTTGCAAAAATAGATAATTTTAAGAATGAAAAATTTACACAACCAAGATAGAAAGTGCCTGTGGGTTTAGTATTTTTAATGTGATATATGTATATGTATATGTCTTAGTCATTACATCAATAATTAAGTAATTCTTTACATTGACTTATGAGGACTGGTTCATTGAAGAGATACATGTTTCTTGTATTTCATTCATAGTTAAAAGTTGTAGTAATAATACGAGCAATATAATGATTAGAAATAATTTTTATTTTTTCCTTTCAAAATACAGTCTAATATTAAAATAAATCTTTAAAGACTTTTTAAAAAATCAAATAGAGTTTTCTTAGTATTTTTTTACTAATACGATTATTCAAATTTTTGTGGATTAATGAGATTTTATTATTCTATCCTCTCTCCTCCATCTGAAAAAGAAGGAAAAAATGTATTCTGGTAAAAAACATAAGTAATCAAGCAAAACACATTGTCACACTGGATATATAAACATATATATCTGACTGCATACTGAGTCCACAAACACCCCATGAGCAATTCATCCCCATTATCAGTTTTCTAAAATCAGGGTTGGATATTGCATTTGTAAGAACCCATAAGTCTTACAATATTGGTCATCTTAATGTCATTATAATTTAAAAATGAAAACATTTCTCTTAAATCATACTACCTTATTTATATATCTTACTAGGTCTCTCTATTATCCTTTTAGTAATTTCTTTGTTTTAGTTTGTACTTTACTCTAAATCTATCCTTATTCTGTTCTTTCTTTTCTCCACTCTTTGCCTCCTATTGGTATATTGAGCAAAATGTATTTCAATGCCCATCAGCATGTGTAGATGGGTAGATGGGTATATATATTTCCCTTTTTACAAATGAAAGTGACATTAGTGCTACCTTATTATTTCTTTTTTGATAGTTTTCTACTTGTACAAATAAATGTTAAGATAATTTCTTGAACCCATCCTCTTCTTTTTATCCTTCCTAATATATTATTTCCAGTCTTCTTTTAAGATAATAAGAACATTAAAAAAAAACCTCCCAAGTTATCCATCTTATTAGAATGCCTTTATAATCTATGAGAATGATAGGAATATGAGGCAACATCCACATCAATGTCTTAAATTAGATAAAAAGTTTATTTTTGCCTAGTTTATTCATGTCTAATTCTAGAATGTTTCTATTTACCTTTTTAAAAATATTTCTCTTAACTTGTATGTTTATTTTAAATTTCTAACATGCCCTGGTTTTACTAGGAAGACTTTATTTGATGAAAGGTGAATGTTTTTCTCCCTTTAGTACTATACTCAGTTTTACTGGGGAAATTATTTTCTTATTGCCAGTCAATATCTTTTCCTTTTTGGAATATTATACTCAGAACTCTCTATTCTTTTATGATCATAGAAGATAGATCTTGGATAATCTTGACTGTCTCCTAGATATTCTTTCTGTCTTGCAATATGTTTTATTCTGGTCTAAAGATCTAGCTTTTTTATATAATATAGGGGAGAAATCTTGTTTTAGTATGTCTTCCAGTGCTGGGAACCATCAGGCCATGACACCTTGACAAAGTCATGTGTGGCAGCTAAGGAGGTCACAGAGTGGCCCTTGGCAAGATGTGACTGCCCACTCTATCCCCTTTGCATAACCTCTCCCATTAACATCCCTTACATATATAATTAACATGATTATTATTCACCCTAGTCTCAGAAGGAATAATTCAAGAGCAAAATACCTGTACCCTAATTCTTTAAAATATCACCAAAAGATCAGACCCTCAAACCCAATCCCAAAAGTCTACTATGGCTTAACTTTCACTTAGGTACATTACTCCCAGTAAAATTGCAGCTGCAAGCCAAGCCCAGAACTTTCCCACTTACAGAAACTTATTCTCATGAAGCCATCACACAAATCAATCATAAAGGCCCATAAAAATGTATGGTACAGGAAGCTTCATCATACCGCAGTGACTTGATTCTTCCCCTTGAGAAACTCCCTAGTAAACCCTGAAAAATGATCAGTCTAATATTAAATCTGAATTGTGTTCCCAGTACCTCTCAACCTCAATGATATGATTGTTGAATTGTCTTTTAAGAACTTATGATTAATTATTCCTTTTTATTAAAAGTAATAAGTAATTTTCCTTGATTGTTTGTAAGTCAAAACTCCTCACAGGGTAGTGAGAAAATTAATCCACCTGTGACAAAATAATTTACCTTGTGTGAAACCTTTATCCTGTCAAGAATCTGTAATCATAATACAAGAATGCAGAATGTTAATTAAGTGATTTGTTAGGTTAATGTATCACTTTTCCAATGTGTGTTAGGTAATGTATCTGTGTGCCAAGAAAATGGGTATAAAAATAATCAAGCCTGGGGATGGTGGAGGAGCTATCAGATGCAAAGCATGCCTATGGCCACAAATATACAGCTATCTCCCCTTTGTTATTTTCTTGACTGATCGTTCACCACCTGTTGGGAACCCCTAGAGTCATGAGTGAGGCTGGACCTTGTCTGCATAGGCAAGTTCCCTTCCCCAAAGCCCCATATGTTTCAAGTGGATCAGGTTCTCCCCCTGAAAGAGATTCTGGACCCCCTGTGTATGGAGAGGGTTTTGGGGGGGAGTAATACAGGGCTTCAAATATAAGAGGAACTGGAGAAGATAGAAGAAGAAAAAGAGCTTCTATTGGACACAGTGAATTGAAAGAAAGAAATCTATTCACTGAAATAATTAAACAGTTTTCAGAAAAGGGGAGTAAAAGAGAGAAAAGTAAGCAAGTCACAGCTGATTGCAGTTTATTCAAAATTGCAGTCTGTGGTTAGTGCTGAATTAAAATCTTATAACATTCCTGTTCAGGCTAGACAACCACGAGCAAGCCCTCCACCTGAGGGAAGGAGGAGTGAATGGACTGGAATGAACCTCCTCCTCCTACACCTCCATGGCCCCCAGATCCTTGTATCTAGCAGAGTAAAGCCCATTTTTCAATCCCTTGTCACTTGTCTTTTCAAATGTTTACACTTAGGGCTCTTGGAATCAAAATTTTTTTTCACCTCTCACAATTTTAAAGGGACAGTACTTTGGAAACAGCAAGATGGGTTTCTTCATTCTTTCTTCTTCCTTTTTCTTTCTTCCTCAAGATCTTGAGTAAACACCTTAACTCTTAAAAGCATGCTTCTCTTAGTACGTCTTTAATGTTTGTTATGTATGACTCCATGTGTGTCTGTGTCATAAGTTTTGTGTTCCTGTTTCCTTAATTGGTCATTTACAAAAAAAATGCTTCAAAGTCCTCTGCCAAAAAGAGGTAACTTATGTTCCATAAATTTTCTCTCCTTTTGTTTTGGAAAGGGCCCAACCAGAAAAAAAAAGAGAGAAAGAAGGAATTGGAACACACGATGGGAATTTTTATCCCCCAAATTGGCTATTCTCTTAGATTTAATATTAAAGATTTACATAGGTAACTTTGGAAAACTGCTAATTAGTGTGAAAATGTACTGAGGAGTGGAATTTTATAGTGATGATTTTGCCTCAGTTAGAAGTGATATATTAACTAAATTCAATTCTGTTCAAGCCAGAGGTCTGTTTATCAACACTAGGAACTGTAAGATATAGTGATTGCAATAAGTTCAGAACTGGTTGAAGGTAATTAATAGACAGCTTGACACCAAGAGGAATTTTCCTTTTTAAAAGGCAAAAAACGAAACTGGATGCTTAGGAAACCATGATATTTATGGGTAAAATTCAGTCAGACAATAGTTATGGTAGAGAACTTTTTCTAAGCATTAAATGTTGGGTTTCAAAATGAGATGTCCTTCAAAGACAGCAACAAGTGACTACATGTTAGCATTGAGATTTTAGAAGTTCAGAACTGGTAATTAGCATATATGAATTTGCATAGTTGTTAAGTATGTGATGTATGACTAAGGTTGGAAGTTTTAAACAATGTTATACTTTATTGGGAATATATGTACTATGAATAAGAAGGAACATATGTATTTAAATATAAT